>NW_015549681.1:486502-491318 GCF_001515605.1 Sinocyclocheilus anshuiensis | reverse complement strand
AATAAGTTGAGGTTTGTAGTTTTGATCATGTGACGCTCATGAAACGAGACGTTCGAAGATGTGTGTGTGTGTGTGTGTCTGGTTTTATTGTCCCGTGGGTCGTGTTATTTGGGTCTCAGAGGGTTTCTTTGCCCCGGAACCAGAGGTCACGTTAGGAACCCAGACAGAGTGTGTGTGTGCGTGTGTGTGTGTGTGCGCATGTATGTTAATGCACTGTGTGTGTATTGTCTGTCTCAGAAGATCAAAGTGTCTAAGGTTCTGTAATTCTTACACACCCATGAACCAAATGTGAGTAAAAGTTAAAAGTGAGATTTGATTACATGCTGCTTTGTGCTAAACATTCATTGACTGACAGATGTGTGTTAATGTCTGTAGACACACTAGAGCAGACAGACTGAGTCTGAATATGCAGACTGCTAAAGGGTGTGTGTGTGTGTGTGTGCGCGTGTGTGTGTGTGTGTGTGTGTTGGGGGTGGATGGATGTCTAGTTAGCACTTTCAGACTGTCTGTGTGTGTGTGTGTGTGTGTGTGTGTGTGTGTGTGTGAGAAACTGTCAAACTGTGTCTGAGATCTTCTCAAATATGAGACAAAACTCATGAGTCTTAATGTGTTTTAAGTTCAGTTTGACTGAAGTATTAACTTTGTCTCAGATGTTCATTAGAAGACTAAAATAGACACAAATGAGTCCAATAGACATAAATAACATAAATGTGTATAAAAGCTTTTATACACAAGTTTTATTTCTCAGCCCCCCCGGACAAAATACGTTCCCGCGGCTATGCACACACTACCGTTCAAAAGCTTGGGGTTGGTGAGGTTTATTTAATGATTGTGACATTTCTTACACTCACCAAGGCTGCATCTATTTGATTAAAAATACAGTAAAAATAGTAAAACTGTGAAATATTATTACAATGTAAAATAGCTGTTTTCTATGTGAATATATATTAAACTATAATTTATTTCTGTGATGCGCAGCTGTATTTTCAGCATCATTACTCCAGTCTTCAGTGTCACATGATCTTCAGAAATCACTCTAATATGCTGATTTGCTGCTCGAGAAACATTTCTGATTATTATCAATGTTGAAATCAGTTGCGCTGCTGAATATTTTTGTGGAAACTATGATACATTTTATTTTTCAGGATTCACAGATGAATAGAAAGTTCAAAAGAGCAGCATTTATTTGAAATAGAAATCTTTTGTAACATTATAAATGTCTTTACTGTCACTTTTGATCAATTTAATGCGTCCTTGTTACTGTAGCAACACAAAAACACATGTTAGTGTTTGAATTTTTTTTAGTCAGTCTGAGAATGCTTTCTACCCATGTTTACAGTTCCTAACCCAATCTTACTTTCACAAACTGCTGTATGATTGTGTTTAACAGTAACCCTATGATCTCTGGTTTGTGACGACATTATCAGAGAGCAAAAGAGAACTTTTCTAGGGCACTTTTCTTCTTCTGACTGCCAAAGCCCTGCACTGCCAACAGAAGTGTAACTCTGAGAAAGAGCTGGAGAAAAGGGAGAATTACAGATTAAAAAGGAAAACATCTAGTGGGATTTTGCATGCGGGACCGCCAGGGGCCCGTTCTCATTCTCCAGCGCCGGGATATTGTGTCTGGCCAACAAAGACGTTGCCCCTCATTAAAAATACATGTCATTGGATCACACCTCCACTGAATCGAGAGATTGTGAGCTGCATTAAGAGGCCGTGACTGTGCGCTGAATGGGAGCCGCAGCGCGACTACAGCAGTAGAGCGGAGCCCGACCCGCCCCAGCCTATGGGAACCGCAACCTCGCGGCGGGCCGGGGTCAGAGGTCACCGGCTGTCCGGCTTAAAAATGAAAATTTGTGTTAATCAGGGTACTGAAACTTTTTTCAGTATTGAGAACTGATTGACTTATTAAATCTGTGTTGTCTTCAGGGTTATTATGGTTAACTAAAACCGAAACTAAAATACCATAAAAAAACATTTTCAATATTTGATATAAAATAAACATTAACTGAAATAAAAACTATACACACACACACACACACACACACACACACGGTTAACTAAAACCGAAACTAAAATACCATAAAAAAACATTTTCAATATTTGATATAAAATAAACATTAACTGAAATAACAAAAACTACACACACACACACACACACACACACATATATACAGTATATCACAACTCTTTATTTCAGCTGGTTGCCAAGGCAACGTTTCTCATTTTAAATTAGTTTAACTTGATGTACTAAAATAACTAAAACTAAAACTGAAATAAAATCTATTAAAAAAAAAACTATACAGACATATATAAAAAAGCAAAAACTACTAAAAATGACAAAGGCACACAACAAAATTACTAAAACTTTAACTAAAATAAAAATAAAAACTGATTCAAAATATTAATAACTATAATAGTATCTCAATCATACTAAAATAACAAAAATTACCCATTGATTTCAATCAATCAAAATAATCCATAATAACGCTTCCTCCAGTGAAAAAGTGCATCTGCTGTTGTCTCTCACATCAAAATCCAGCCGTATATTTGTTTCGAGCTGTTTAAACGCTGCTTGATCTGTGCAGATTTCTCTCCTGATTCACACCAGAACACTTTTTCACTGGAGGAAGTGTTATTATTGATTATGGACTCGTGTTTTAGCTAAAAACGTCTTAATGCTGGATTTGTTTCAGCTTTTGTCTTCTCCAGATGTTATCTGATGGACTGGAGTGCTGTGGATTACTTGTGGATTATTGTGATGTTTTTATCAGCTGTTTGGACTCTCATTCTGACGGCACCCATTCACTGCAAAGCATCCATTGCTGAGACACTGATGCAATGGATGCTTTGCAAGTCTGATGAAGAAACAAACTCATCCTGATCTTAGATGGCCTGAGAGTGAGCAAAATGTTCATTTTTGGGTGAACTATTCCTCTAAACACAGCTTCTTCATGCTCTCTCAGACTCTTCAGTGCGTTTGTGATTCAGGTCAAACTATTTCTGCTGACCAGTCGTCAGCTCTGGGAGCGTCCAGTCCTGCTCTGACCACTGGAGCCTCTGGAGACGCACAGAATGAGGCCGAGCGCTGTGCTCGCGGCAGCTGTCTCTCGTCTGCGGTGTTAATAAGAGTTCGCTGTGATCTGCACTGCAGTTTTAATAGACCATTTTCAAGTAGCTTTTCATTATCTTTTTTTAAACCATGACATGAGACCCAGAGGGCAAATACTGATGGTACAGCACACACACACTCACACTCACACACACACACACTCACACACACACACACACACACTCTCTCTCTCTCTCTCGCGCGCACACGCGCACACGCGCTCACACACACACACACACACACACACACACTCACACACACACACACCTAACCCTAACCCACACACACAGCTCCTAAATCAGTCACTTCCTCTAATGTCGTCGCTCGTACTGTTTAATTCTGTGAAAATACACAGATACACAGTAGATAGTAAAATCTGAAACATTAAAGTTTGTGTCAGTCGTTTCTTTATATATTGGCATTTAGTGGCAGAATATATATACTGATATGGATTTTCTTGAAAGAAATTAATAGATTTATTAATCAAGGATGCATTAAATGTATCAAAAGTGACAGTAAAGGCATTCATAATGTTACAAAAGATTTCTATTTCAAATAAATGCTGTTCTTTTGAACTTTCTATTCATCTGTGAATCCTGAGAAATAAAATGCATCACAGTTTCCTCAAAAATATTGTGCAGCACGACTGTTTTCAACATTGATAATAATCAGAAATGTTTCTCGAGCAGCAAATTAGCATATTAAAATGATTTCTGAAGATCATGTGACACTGAAGACTGGAGTAATGATGCTGAAAATACAGCATAAATGACATTTTAACAGATATTCACATAGAGAACAGTTATTTTGAATTACAATAATATTTCACAATATTAATTGTTTTTACTGTATTTTTTTTTAATCAAATAAATGCATTTTACGGATCCCAAACTTCTAAATCCAGCAGCGTATACTATTAAGTCAGACAGCTATATTACATTATTACTCAAAATTTCATTAAAAAGCAAAATAAACATTTTTAATTGGATCATGTTACAATAGTGCTACAGTGTGAAATGTGTATTGTCATTAACTGCATTCTGTCACATGCTATTCTTAAGAAACTGCAGGCAGTATGCAGTACATACTGTAAGTATGCAGTTCACTAAAGACAGATATCCCTGCTTGTCCTCCCACCACTGAAACGAGGACCCCTGGGTTTGTCCTTATAGCTGTCCGATCCATATGCCTGACGGTAAAAGCAGGTGGCCCAAACGCGCTGGTCATCTGCTTCCAAATATAATGTAGTGATGAGAAAGCAGAAACTGACCCTCATTCAAGCCAACAGCTCAGCGAAATCTGTGACTTATTCTGCACACCTTCAAACTTTATCAAGACTTCGGGAGCTGAAATCCAGCCGCAGCAGCGAGAGAGAATGTTCATATTTATCATATATTGTGTCATATATTGTTTATCATTCAAATGAATATTGCCATTTTACAAGCATGTTAACATCTAAGTCACACCATAGTCTAGTAAGCATAAAAATAAACAAAAATATTAAATAAAACAGTCCATTTTTATTTAGATGTAACTTTATATAATTTTTTTATAATGCATATATATATATAATGTTTATGCATAGAGATATTTTAAAATAAAAATATAATATTTAATAATATTCATATTTTATATGTATAAATAAACCACATATGTACATGCATACGTGTGTGTGTGTGTGTGTGTGTGTGTATATATATACAG
>NW_015549681.1:452900-486492 GCF_001515605.1 Sinocyclocheilus anshuiensis | reverse complement strand
GAAATATTTAATATTTATAATTTATGAATTTAAAAAATATGTGTGTGTATGTATACATACGTATACATATTTTATATATTTTTCCAGATATTTAATAAATTAAGTAAATTTAGAATCAACATTTCTGTCTTTGTATGCAATCTCGGGTGGATTTTCCCCTGATTTTATCACAATGCATTCTGGGATTCTCCGTGCAGGATACACGCAATGAAGGTATCTTAGCAGCATAATCCTGCTCTCCACTCTTCAGAACAACGCATTTAGTTGCAAATGAGGCCTTAAAAGGCTGTCTACATAGGCAGCTCACTAGGTTTTGGCAGAGAGCTGCAGAGAGACAGACAGATGGACGCTGTGATGGACAGGAGAGGGAAAGTCAGGAGCCCCAGCTGAGGGGACATTCTGTTGACACGGCGGAAAGGTTTTAAGCAGCGGGCGGGAGAACGACTGAGCTGATGGAGAGAAAAGAGGAGGTGAAGTTTGACGAGGAGGAGGAGATGAGCACAAAAGCAGCATTACTGAGTTCAGAGTCCATTACAACCTCCTGTTAAGCTCCAGCATTTAACATCGTCGTTTTATTGCTGCAGTTGTTTTATCTGAATAGATGCTGTTTGCAAATCGTAACATTAGGAGCTTTAGCCACGCCAATAAAGCTGAATAGAATAGAACTGAATTTATAGAGAGAGACGAGGGAAGATATGAGGAGATACGGGAGCAGAAAGTAACCGATCTGTTGAGTGCGTTGCTTTTCTGCTGAGCAAATGAAGCTTGAATCTGAACGTGAACTGGAGGAGATGCTTAAAGAATTAATGACAGCATGTTGTTTAACATCCGGCGCATTTAGTTAATGACATGCTCTCATTTAATTGCACATTCCCTCCGGCGCTCTCTCTATCGTTTCTGTCCTTCATATACTTTATCCTCAGAAAAAGACTTCAAAGATCTCAAAAACTGTGCTCAGATTCGCCAAGATACCAAAGGTCTGCACTCAAAATCTCAATATGAGCTCAAGCATTTCTGAGCTGCTGTATTAGCTGCTGTAGCTCTATACGCTTGCTGTATTGACTCCTCTGTGTCTGTGTCTGTTCAGAGGAGACCCCTCAAATAAAACCAACTCTCTTCAGCTTTCAATGAGCAACAGAACTTTCCTCAGAAACAACGCCGTCAAAACATGAACCTGCTGATCAGGTGAGAATCATCCTATTCATGATTTCAGGTGAAGAGGAAGAATAACAGCTAAACAACATCCACGACTGTGATCATGTTTGAACCTCATTAAGAGGATGCTTTTGAATTATGCTTTTTAATAATTAACTAGTATAATTATAACAGGAAGAAATGTCAACTTAATTGAATCTCATGCCCGAGTCACATTTCACCCTTAAAATCAAAAGGAAAAATGAAAATATATTTTGCATAAAGACAACAAAGCCTATTTTAGGACCATTAAGACTTTATGAATTTTAACATCATTTTCATGACAATTAAGCAGATTTGCATTACTGTAACGCACCTGGACATTATAATTTAGATTTATTCTCATTGATTCTCAAGAAGCACATTACTGTAATACAGTCATTTTCAGTAATTTACAGTAAAACTCATAGTAAAAATGACAGATTTTTATTTAAATCAAAATAAAAGAAGTAAAACCAAAACATTATGAAAGCATTGTACAGTTCAAATAATGTAATTATTTTTTTTTTACAATTATTGCTATTATTACAGTAGAATGAAACTAGTTTGAAAAATTGTTAATATGTAAATATTCATGTAAATTAATAATGTAAATATTGTAGTTATAATAATATTATTTTTGCTATATTATTATTAATAATAATAATACAGAAGTCGTATTACAGTAGAATGAAACTGGTATGAGCAATTATATTATGTAAATATAAATACTGTATGACTAAATGTCATTATTTTTACTATATTATTTTTATTAATACAGTAGTCTTATTACAGTAGAATGAAACTAGTATGAAAAATATGTGAATATCAATGTAAATGAATAATGTAAATATTTTTAAAATTATGATTACAGTAGAATGAAACTAGTATGAAAAATATGTGAATATCAATGTAAATGAATAATGTAAATATTTTTAAAATTATGATTACAGTAGAATGAAACTAGTATGAAAAATATGTGAATATCAATGTAAATGAATAATGTAAATATTTTTAAAATTATGATTACAGTAGAATGAAACTAGTATGAAAAATATGTGAATATCAATGTAAATGAATAATGTAAATATTTTTAAAATTATGATTACAGTAGAATGAAACTAGTATGAAAAATATGTGAATATCAATGTAAATGAATAATGTAAATATTTTTAAAATTATGATTACAGTAGAATGAAACTAGTATGAAAAATATGTGAATATCAATGTAAATGAATAATGTAAATATTTTTAAAATTATGATTACAGTAGAATGAAACTAGTATGAAAATATATATTAATATGTAAATATTAATGTAAATTAATAATGTAACTATTGTACAGTTTAAATAATAATAATGTCAATTTTTAAATTATTATTATCATTATTATCATACAGTAGTCTCATTTGAGTAGAATGAAAAAAGACCAAATATTATTATTATGTAAATATTAGAGTAAATGAATGATTTAAATATGATTAAATATTATACAATATATATATATACACAATTATACAATGGGATGAAACTAGTATGTAAAACTATATTATTATTAATGTCATTTTTCATATTAGTTTAATTCTCCTGTAATGACAATTTAAGGATAAATTGTGCTTATTTGTCATAAAAATAATGTCACATTACAAAAAAAACCTTAAAAGGCTAATCATTTTATTTATGCAAAATTGTATTTATTTATTTTTTTTGTTCCATTTGATTTGGAGGTGAAATATGGCCTGTGTTCAAAACATAATTTCACAAGAAATGACATGAAAGCCCAGAACGATTAAAGACACAGGAACATAACGAGTCTTCCCAGAATTCTCTGAGCGTTACCACGGCGACGCCAGATGAGTGATGTTTCCTTATAAGAGTGTGTAACTCCAGACACAAAAGAGAGAGAGACTCAGACGTCGTCTAAACCGCTCTTCAGACCAGAATCACACAAAAGAAGCGTGAACTTGAGCAAACACAGACCCTCGCTGCTTATTAATCGGCCGGCTAATTTGCATGTGCGAGCCGAGGGCTTCAACCTTGACCTCTAGGGTCCTTCTTCACCTGCTGTGCTGGCATTCAGACGGCTGCCGGCCGCACGCTTTCCCCGCGTTCCCATGGTTCAAGAAGAACGTTCAGCTTAATATTTACGTTCAGATCCATCTAGACTCACACTGAACGTCCTCCGGCCCCCGTCAGAGATTAATAATCACGAGATAAGCGAACTCCCTGAACTTCTCTGGTGGATACGGGAGCGTAATGTTGGCAATTAAGCGTGACGTGAGATCCGAGCCTGAAATAGTTGTTTAATTTCAGGACGGCTGTGAGGGGTTTGTGTCCTGCTGCTCAGCTTTAGTCAGTATGAGCTCCATTCATCTGCATCAGGAGACGCTTACAGTACAGTCTGCTAGAATTTAGACATTTCATTCAACAAACATTAGGACTTTCGAAGTCATGCATAACTGTTAGTTTTACTATTTAAACATTGCTGCATTGATTATAGGTGCTGTTAAGTTGACGTGCCGTTGCTTTAATAACTGATCAGACTTACGATTTGTGACTCAAGTTCAATTTGAGGCCTAAAATGAGCTATATACATTATATAATGCTTAACATATTTATATATAGCAGATATTCATTAGTGGTGTAAATCGGACATTTCAAAACAATACAATCTGTCATCAATTCTCTCATATTTGCATATATCTCAAAACATGCTGCAATATGATTATGATTAAGTTCAGGGGTCTCAGATCAATATATTGATATCATGTGCCTATTTTACACAACCGATTACATTTTTATTAAATGCAACTTAAAATATAACTTGATATTTTGGTTAAAATATAACCTGAACATTTAACTGAACTGCTTGAAAAGTACAAATCCTGTATGCCAATAGGGACATCCACAACAAAAAATACACTTTAGCTTTTTAAATAATATATAAAAATAATAATAATATAAATAAATCTTAAATATATATTTTAACATGTATATATATATATATATATATATATATATATATATATCATTATATATTTATTTTATTTATTTGTTTTTACACATTGCATTGACACATTTTTTGTTTTTGTACCGTTTGAACGGTAGTGTATTTAAAAAATATATTAATATTTATTTTTGAAAAAAAATCATTCAAGTTTTTTTTTATGTTTTTGTAAGACCAAGACTGCATTTATTTGATCAGAAATACAGTAAAACCAGTAAAATATTATTAGAATTTAAAACAGCTGTTTTCTATGTGAATATCTGTTAAACTGTAATGTATTTCTGTGATGCGCAGCTGAATTTTCAGCATCATTTCTCCAGTCTTCAGTGTCACATGATCTTCAGAAATCATTCTAATATGCTGATTTGCTGCTCAAGAAACATTTCTGATTATTATCAATGTTGAAAACAGTTGTGCTGCACAATATTTTTGAGGAAACTGTGATACATTTTATTTTTCAGGATTCACAGACGAATAGAAAGTTCAAAAGAACAGCATTTATTTGAAATATAAATATTTTGTGACATTATAAACATCTTAACTGTCACTTTTGATCAATTTAATGCGTCCTTGATGACTAAACACATTAATTTCTCTGAAATTTTTATTTGTTGTTTTTCCAATTTCACACATTTAATCAATCATTCAACATTTTTCACAATTAAAATGTATTATTATTCTTATTCCAGGCAACTCTGACTGCGAGTAAATGCCTCTCTTTTAGTTTCTACTTCCTTTTCAGCACATAAATGGTGAAGTCAGAATCTCTCATCTGACTTCCTGTTCCTGCTCTGATCAGATTGGCTGCCGTCACGCGCTGATCTGCTGTCGTATGCGGGAGAATACAGTGACATCGCTACTATTTAGTGTGTTTTGTGCATGTGCGTCACATTTGGCGAACGCTTTCCCCGGCCGTTGACGTATGATGCACTGAATTTATGGCGTGTGTTTCGCGTGAGTCGTTTGCATGTCTGCCTGTCACTGCATCTGTTCAGACTGAACGACATATGTGCGGCCAGCGAGGAGTATGCAAATGGTCACATGCACCGACCTAGACACTATTCTGTCCTGGCGACCCCCACATTAGCACACAGACACACACACACACACACACACACGGACGCTTTTAATGGGTCTCATTCAAACCCTGACAGATGCCCTCCTCCCCTAAAACACCCCAGACATGAACCCCAAACCCTCATGTTCAAGTGCAAATCACACAAACACCGGCACAGACAAACCGACGTGATGCACAAGCGCCATTTTTGTGCCACACACAATCATCTTCACCATTGCAAGTCAATATAAGTCATGCAAAGTCATGCAACACTATTATTACTGGTATTAGCATTGCATATTATTGTTAGTGATGTTCAAACCTCTAAACTAAGTGTTAAAGTTGTAATGCTTTCATGCATTTGATATTCACCTGGCTATTTTACTGCGGCTTTAATCGTATATATAACATATTCATATTCATAACATATTCATGTTTTTCAATGTGCACTACTGTTAGGAAAAAAAGGATTTCTGAATGTTTTTGGAAGAAAAACGTATTCTTCTTTTATTGCTCATCAAGGCTGCATTAACAGTAAGTGATGTTCAAACCTCTAAAACTAAGTATTAAAGTTGGGATATTTGCATGTGCACCATTTTCACCTGCCTATTTTACTGTATATATAAAAGATATTTAGATTTTTCAGTGTGCACTACTGTTCAAAAGTAGAGTTTTTGAATGTTTTTAAACAAAGTCTCTTCTGCTCACCAAGGCTCCATTTATTTAATCAAAAATACAGTAAAAACAGTAATATTGTGAAATATTATTACAATTTAAAGTAACTGTTTTCTATGTGAATATATTTTTAAATATAATTTATTCCTGCGATGCAAAGCTGAATTTTCAGCGTCATTACTGTAGTCTTCAGATTCACATACTTTTAGTATTGCATATTAGTGATGTTCAAAACTATAAAACTAAGAATTAAATTTGGAATATGCACACAGTTTTCACTTGGCTATTTTACTGCGGCTTTGATTGTGGCTCATGCAGTCGTATTTTATAACACAACGTGAGGAACAGGGACCCTGAAGTTTGCTTTTAGTCTTACTGATGTATAAAGTGGATGTTTGCTTTGAGTTTCGTCTCTATCCTCAAACCAGCAGGAGGACGTCAAAGTCAGCCTGTTTCCACAAGGGGAACAAAACAGACGGATTCTGTCCTACATCTCTGACAGCTTCTCTTCATCTAAAAATAAACGTGAAGCGGCGGAATTAGAAACTAATTTAAAACTGTCTTAGACCCAGTTCATTTCAAGTCACTGCTCGGATGGCGAGTGCATTTATTTTAATAGTTTGAAATGAATGTGAGCGGACAGAACATCACACCTACACTGACGTCTCTAATGTCTCAGTTCTTTCTCCTCGACAGAAATGAGATTAAATGGAGAGTGAATGTCTCAATTGTGCTCAGATCTGCTAAAATATTAAAGGCTGCAATCAAAAGGTCAAGATCTCAGAATGAACTAGGGCTGCATGATTTGGAGAAAAGTTGATAAAAATTGTGATGAGAATTATTTTAATGAGAATTATATTTATTTTATATGATTATTTATATCATTAGTATTATTATTGTTACTATTACTACTAAAAAAGTAACAAAATAAGAAATATTACTGTTGTATTATTTTACTGTATAGAATAAAAAAATCTAGTATTTAAGAAAAATATAATACTAATAATAATGCATCATCATTATTATTATTATTATTATTAAATAAAATATTTGTAAAAATTACTATTGTATTATTTTACTGTAAAATAAAAAATGTAGTACTTGAGAAAATAAATCTAGTAAATCTATAAATCTAGTGCTTAAAAAAATGATAATATGTAATAATATTTTTATTTTACGGTACAGCTGTAAAATTACTCTTAAATCTGCAGCACATATATTTATTTAATATATTTTTTAATTTATTTAATAAATCACCATATCTGCCATTTGATAATCTGGATTTCTGTTTTGTGTGTGTGTGTGTGTGTGTGTGTGTGTAAATCTAGTAAATCTATAAATCTAGTGCTTAAAAAAATGATAATATGTAATAATATTTTTATTTTACGGTACAGCTGTAAAATTACTCTTAAATCTGCAGCACATATATTTATTTAATATATTTTTTAATTTATTTAATAAATCACCATATCTGCCATTTGATAATCTGGATTTCTGTTTTGTGTGTGTGTGTGTGTGTGTGTGTGTGTGTGTGTGATTAAGTGTGCATCCCACGCTTCTTACTGTATAACAACTATTGACCCATTTGGGCCTATTTTTATATCTTTTTAAGGAGAAACATCTGGATACTTCAGTGAAACACAACCGAAACCTTAATTAAAATGCCCTGAGCTATGAAAGAGAAACCTCTGAGTGATAACATCCTCCTCTAGGTGTTTTTGCTTCTAGATCATGATAATTGCAATCACATCAGCCATTGTAAATGATTTCTAAAGCTCACTAATGCAGATAACATCCTCCTCTAGGTGTTTTTGCTTCTAGATCATGATAATTGCAATCACATCAGCCATTGTAAATGATTTCTAAAGCTCACTAATATTGCGGTTTCTGGGCCGCGTGCCACTCGCTGAGCAAACGTACTAATTACGCTCCATCCGGCCTCCCTCCCTCCCATTGGTCTCTACAGTGAGGGATTTGCATATGAGGAGCCTCCCGCCTCACTTTCCATATGGCGGCGAGAGCAGCACTGTCTCAACTGTGCTGACAGCTCAAAAATGCCTCTTTGAATGGATTGTTTCTCCCGTCGAGAGATTTGCGATTAGCTGCCATCCTCTCCCCCTCCAGCTAAATCAAGGATATGCAAATGCAATTAGACAGAGTTTGTGAGCAGCTAACGGCCGCACAGATGGCAAACGGAGAAAGGCGCCGCCATCTTTTGGAGGGAAACGGCCAGTCGGCAAAAGTGGTCGGCATTTTCTCTTTTTAGAGGGAAACATCAACGTTTAACTCAGTCATTGGTAGTTTGACTTCTTGAAAAAATACAAAACAGTGGATCTGTGATGTTTTTAAAACACTGATCTGTTTGTTTTAGTGACCCAACGTGTCGACTTCTGACTCAACCAATCACATGAGTTTGTGTTTGTTTAATTTGTTTTTAATATTTTAATGATTCTTCTTGTTTTTTATTCTACCTAGGGCACCTAGAGTGCCCTAGCAACCACCCAGAAACGCCCCAGCAACCAACCAGAACACCTCAGCAACCACCTAGTAACCCACCCAGAATGCTTTAGCAACCATGTAGCAACCATCCAGAATGCCCCAGCAACCACCTATAGCAACCATCTAGAATACCTCAGGATCCACCTAGTAACCACCCAGAGTGCCCTAGCAAGCACCACCTAACAACCACCCAGAACGCCCTAGCAACTACCCAGAACACCTTAGCAACCACACAGAACACTCTATTAACCACCACCTAACAACCACCAAGCAACCATCCAGAACACCTTAGCATCCACCTAGCAACCACCCACAACGCCCTAGCAACCACCACCTAGCAACTACCCAGAACACCTTTGCAACCACACAGAACACCCTATTAACCACCACCTAACAACCACCAAGCAACCATCCAGAACACCTTAGCATCCACCTAGCAACCACCCACAACGCCCTAGCAACCACCCAGAATGCCCTAGCAACCACCCAGAACGCCCTAGCAACCACCCAGAATGCCCTAGCAACCACCCAGAACACCCTAGCAACCACCCAGAATACCATACAGCTACACGGTACACACGATTTACACTATCTCAGACAAATGGCCATTTCCAGTGGACAGTAGTTCAGGAGCTGCGCGGATTTCTGATCATATGAGTAATTTTTCAGATCTAATTTGAGCTTTGGATACAGTGAATTATTTGACCGCAAGCGACCGCCAGACCGGATGTGATGCGTTCAAATCAAAACTATGAGCCTCCTACTATCTTACTATGTCCTAAATTATAATTTTATGCAAATAAAATTATAATAATTTGAAAAATGTAATGCGAATGTGACCATCACACACAAATGTCGGAGATGGTGCAAAGGCGAATTAAATACTACTCAGCACACCTTAGCAACCTCAGAGCAACGCATTCACAACCACCTGCATCATGGCAGTGATTTCTGTGAAAATGTAAAAATCAAGTTATTTTTGCAGTTCCATTTGCCACAGAAATGACACACTGAACATTTAAGTAATTATGTTTTGAGTTCCAGAGACTAAGGCTATTTTATTGTGTTGATCAGAACTGCACAAAGAGTGAATGAAACTTGTCGTAAAGCACAGCGCTGGGCCGCTCACCTGCGCTGCGTCTCCTTCTGATCTCCCAGCATGCTTCCTCTTCCTCATATCATTTTCTCCAGAGGTCCGGCGTCTTTAAAGCAGCCTCTGCATGCTCCTGCTCTCCATCTCTGCAGACGCTCCTTCAGCGCTCCTCACACTGCCTTCCCTGCGGACAGAGACGAATGTGACACGTCAGACTGTTCCTTATGCCTTCAGGTGCTTCATGCAAAGAGATACAATTTATGAAATGTCTGTTTCTACATATAAATAGGGGAAATGTATCTGTGTGAATGTGTTGATGGTGTTGGGTTCATGTTTGCATGTGTTTTTTTTTTTTTTTTGGTAATAATCTCATATACAGTGTAGTGAAAACTAATAAAAATGACAAATACAAAAAACACAACAAAATTACTAAAACTAATAAATAAATATTAAAACTATACTGACATATTTGGAAAAAACGAATAAAAATGACAAAAACACAACAGAAATGACTAAAACTAATAAATAAAATGAATGAAAAATATAGATATATTTTAAAAAAATAATAAAAATGACAAACACATGACAAAATTACTAAAACTAATAATTAAAAATTAATAAACTATAGACATATTTAAAAATAATAATAAAAATAACTAAAACTAATTTAAAAATTATAAAAATTATATAGACATTTTTTTTTAAAAATATATTAAAAATGATAAAAACAAAATTACTAAAACAAATAAATTAAAATAAATGAAACTATATAGACGTTTAAAACAACTAATATAAATGACAAAAACAACACAACAAAATTACTGAGTAGTAAATAAAAATTAAGAAAAACTATATAGACATTTTGAAATCTAATGAAAATGATAAACATACAACACAATTACTAAAACAATAAATAAAAATGAATGAGAACTATATAGACATTTAAAAGACTAAAAAATGACAAACGCACAACAAAATTACAAAAAATATAAAATGAAAATAAAAAAAAGCTATATAGACATATTTAGAAAAAAACTAATGAAAATAACAAAAACACACAACAAAATGACTAAAACCAATAAATAAAAATTAATGAAAACTATATAGACATTAAAAAAATGACTAAAACACACAACAAAATGACTAAAACCACTAAAAAAAAAAACTAGACGTTTAAAAAAATTATAAATAAAAAAATGAGAAGAACAAAAACACAAAAATATATGAATTTTTTAAATATATTATATAAAATTATTATATTATATTATTTAGTATATTGATGTAAAGCTGTCTTGAAAGAAATCTGTACTGTATAGTGTAAGCACTATTGAAATAAATGTAAAGAAATATAAATGCGAGCTTTTTAACAACAATATCTTCCAAACCCTTTTATTTTGCATGTGTCATTTTACTAGAATTTTGACAGATGCTTTTATATTGCATTCAATGTATATATTTTTATACTTGGATTGATAAATTGGTGGGTTAAAATGAGAATTATAGAGAAGATGGGAATCTGTGTAGAGAAGTGTTTGTTACGTATGTATTTCTGAGTGTTTTACTTAAACACACATACAGTTCTGAAGCATAAGAGCTCTTTATTTGTTTCCCTGCTGGTTTGCACTTATTATTTGTAACCATAGTAATGACCCCCTTCTCCGCCGCATTCTCACCATCGAGAAAGAAAGAAAGAACGAAGCTGAATGTGATTCGTGTGAATATTTGGGGTGAGTTTGTGCTGATGCTGATCATCTGAATGCATCAGATCAGCTGCTTTGATGCAGGTGGCCGGAGAGCAGAATAAAAGCGCTTTGCTGCTCATTTCACTAGTTTACTGTGTCCATCTGTAAAGGCCTGTTCACACCAAGGACGATAACGATAAAGATATAGATATAGCAGAGTCCACACCACAGCTGTAACGATAAAGGCACAGAGAAACCATATCGTTGGAATCACTTTCAGAACTATTTTTTTCCAGCTGATGAACGATAAAAACATTGTTAAAACAGCTTTTCATTACAACCATTGCATGCATTTCTGAAGACTTGCATGCACTTTTTCACTTTTTGTGACTGAAGGTCATGTTTACCCTTCAGAGCATCACATCTGTCTTTTTTTTACTATTATATGAACTTTTACTGTATATGAAATAGGGAATGTTAACAGACATTAAATTACTACATTAACTGTTTAGAGGAACAACGGCTACCGAAATCTGACTATTAATTAACATTATTTCCAGCCTTGGTGATATCAGATGAAAAATAAACATCATTTCAGGTTTGGAGCACGTTAATTGATGAAGACAGACATTTTTTCTTTACAACAACGTGCACTGATGAATCGTTCGCTATAAGACCAGGAATACATTTTGAGTTGAAATGCATCTCACGTGTCTTAGAAACAGGGTTAAGGTTAACTAAAAGAAAAAAAAAAGAAAAGAAAATAAATTCTAAAATAAGTTTTATATAAAAAAGTTTTATATACAAAACTATCTGAAATTTTTTTTTACATTATTTTATTTCAGATAGCTGCCACATTTCTCATTTTCGTTCAGCTTAACTTGAAGTACTAAAATAAACTAAATAAACTAAAACAAATAAATAAAAAATAACAACTCTTTAGACATATTAAAAAAACTATTCAAAACACAAAAAATGACTGAAACTAATAAACAAAAAATCAAAAGCTATATAGACACATAAAAAAAAAATACAAACTAATGCAAATGGCAAAAATACAACAAAATTACTAAAACTAATAAATATTTAAAAAAACAGACTAATTAAAATGGCAAAAACGCAACAAAAACTAATAAATGAAAAACTACACATTTCATAAAACAAAAACTAATAAAAATGACAAAAACACAACAAAATGACTAAAACATTAACCAAAATTAAAGTAAAAAAAAATCAAATCTATTTAAAAACACACTATTTAAAAAAACGACTAAAATAACACTGCTTAGAAATGCAGCAACACCATCATTAACAATAAAAAAAAAATAACCAGAAACGATTCTCTTTATGCATTCTTCATTTTTTAAATGGACATTTGTTAACATTTTAAATGAATAGTAATGTGTCGAGAAGCATCCAAAATACCAGCAAGGACAGCATCAATGTCAGTCGAGGTATTTCTCTTCCCTAAACGTCTGTAAAGACCCCCAGAAAACCAGCATTTATTTATGCTGAAGCTTTGTTTGTGTAGCAGCGTCGGGTCCATGGGACATCACCTGCGCCGCGAGTCCTTTAAGAGCCAGCTGGCCCTCCGGCGTGAAGTGAAGAGCTGCTCAAAGAGCCGGAGCCCAGCTCAGTCCCTTCTGTACATTAACAGTCTACACATCTCCTCACAAACTCGCGCCGATCGCCGGCAAGCATCCACGCATTGAACTAATTACAGGGAGAATCCCGTCCCATTTCCATCTGAATCACAGGAACAGAGGAGAGACGCATTGGTTCCTATTTACTGAAAGGACAGACTTGTGTCTTTGAGTTTCTCCAACATAAAGAAGGGTTCCTACGGTGGAAAAACCATCAAAAGAGCCAAAGAGAGAGAAGCCTGAAGTCATACCATTACGCCACAGATACATGGCCACAGCAAAGAAATACTTTATATATTCTTATATATTTAATGCATTTTAATATCTATTTTGTTTGTCTTTGTCAGCAGTGAGACTAAATGGAGAGACTCTTTCTGGTGTTTCTCCTGTGGAAAAGAGCCTTCAGAAGCTTTGTCTCAAAGTCTGCTATCCAAAGATCTCAATATGAACTCAGACATTTCTCATCACATGATCTGAGCTGCTCCACATTCGTTTTATAGCTCTAAACTCTTACTGCATCTTTATCATATTTATACACATGTAATGCAATGAAAATAATTAGGGCTATATTATGAGTATTTTCAAATGAAATATCCACCCTGACCATCAACAAATGCTTGTCATGCTTTTGACAGTTTAACGTAGAGCTGAGGTGACTTTTAGATCAGCGTGATGCTGCTCTTCTCCAGACTGATTCCTGGAGCCGGTAATGATATTCTAAACATTTTCCCACATTCAAAAGTGGGACGAATTCAAATTCAAGAAGGTTCTGAAGCGCTCCTCATTCACACACACTGTTTGTCAACTCCCTTGTGCTACGTGTGATTCCCCGCGATTGAAATAAACTCCTTGGTTTGTACTCCTGGTCTCCTCGTTCCATGCTCCTCACAGTAGCACCCCGTGACAGTATGTGTGTATATATATATATATATATATACATATTAAAAATGCTTCATTCTACTTCAGAGTATAATATTAGGCATACAGGCATTTTGTTTCCGTTTGGTAGTGTAACCTAATGTAGGTTGACTGGTCATATTACATCATATTTTTGACTTGAACAGATCCGGTTATTTAAGCAATAAGCTACAGAAGGCCATGCCTTAGTGATTTTACCATGATTTTACCCCTTATCTATGGTGAAAATCACTGTAATGCACAAATTTGAGTGACTTGTTGCTTTTATAAAATGGCAAAGTAGCAATAAATGATAAATAAATGATAAAGTAGCAATACAATAAAAACACCTGTGTTTAATAAATGAGTTTTTATATGTGGCTCATCAAAACTACCTGTTTTATATTTTAGGTGATGCAAAACATTTTGCAATGCAAGTAAATGTTTCATAAATATGAACCAATCTGAAGCTTTATGCAGGAAACACAGACAAACAAAATGCATGAAATGCATGAGCCGCAGCTCCGTCTCTCTCTCTCATCAGACAGCTCGTTAATTTGCACAACTTCGATATGTTCTTTTTCTTTCTCTGTACGTATATATTAGCGGTGTGACATGACACTGGGCTGACATGGGCTGAGGGGCTGTTTTGTGTCTGGCTGGCCGTGGGAAAAAGAAGCCCGCTCTTTTCACAGCTGCACTGCACCAATGGAGGCCCCGGCTCCCCCCGATCCTAAACCCCCACCTTCATAAATACATCTCATTATTCAAGCTCTAGTTTGCATAGAAATGTTAAAGAGGGCTGCTTTCATGGACACTCCATCCGTAACAAACAACAGCCACCTCAAACGTGCTCGTTTTATTCTTCGTACAAGCAAAACACTGTTTTCAGTTTAGCTTGTTGTGCATTCAGAGAAATTAATATCTCTTTTGTTTCTTGTTGTATATAGGGGTGCATTTGAATAATTATGAGTTTTGTTGTTTTTTTAACACTAAAATAGCACTGTTTTTGGTTTAGTTGGTTGTGCATTTGAAAACAGTCGTTTATGGGTGTGCATTTTAATAATTATGAGTTTTATTGTTGTTTAGCACTAAAATAACATTTTTCAGTTCAGCTGTTTGTGCATTCAGAAAGAGTCGTTTGTGGACATGAATTTTTAATAATTATTGGATTTTGTTGTTCTTAAACGCTAAAATAACACTGTTTTCAGTTTAGCTGCCTGTGAATTGAAAGAGTCATTTGTGGAGGTGAATTTTAATAATTTTGGGTGTTTGTTGTTGTTCTTTAACACTGTTTTGATTTTGTTGATTGTGCATTTGGAAACAAAACATATTGGATTGTGTTGTTATTTAACACTTAAATAACATTGTTTTCGGTTTAGCTAGTTGTGCATTCAGAAAGAGTCGTTTGTGGATATGCATTTTAATAATTATGAGTTTGTTTTTATTTAACTTTAAAGTAACACTGTTTTCAGTTTAGCTGTTTGTGCATTCAGAAAAAAAAAATTGGTGCATGTGAATTAAGAATTTGGGTGTTTTGTTATTGTTTAGCACTAAAATAACACTGTTTTTGGTTTAGCTGGTTGTGCATTCAGAAGGAGTCGTTTGTGGACGTGAATTTGAATAATTATGTTTTTTGATGTTCTTTAACACTAAAATAAACATCATTGCAAAGACATCACAAAAATAAGTCACTCTGGTCAATGACAGACAGAACTGGGCCTCTCGATTCTTCAAACACGTACAAACATAACATTGAGCTCATCAAGTTTTGGAATCTTGAAGTGTCTATTTAGAATATATTCTGTATTTTGCATTAATGATGTTTGTTTAATATACTATCTGGTTCATGTGCATTTGTTTTTTTGATAAAGAATAATCTTTACTCTGAATTATCATTGAGATTATTCTGCCATTTTTTGGAGGTTTTGTTCATATCAGCGATGAAATAAACCATAAATCTGGCATTATGCATTCATTAATAGCACAAACCTAGTTTCCACTGACTGTAGAACAGGAGAGATGAAAATGAAACCCTCTAAGCAAAATACTGCTGTAGATCAACACACACGCACAAAATGCATTAACATCCTAATTCTATTTTAGAAATGTACTGTGAATAAAACTAAATCAAACGAGTCTTTATGAAACATATTAAAATGTATGATGCTCGTACAATATTTACAGTAGACTGTCGCTGTCTGTGTGTTTTGAGCTTTGTGAAATGATTCAGTGGCAGTAGATTAAACTGAAGAGGGTTTACCTGTGTGGACTGAAGCAGAGTTCATCGATGAGACACTTTCGACACGTGCTGAAATTAGAGAGACAGAGAAAACATTAGAATGAATCATATTTCATATCCTATTCCACATCACTGACAGTCAACACTATGGTCGTTTTCTTTGCTTTTTTGAAATGTTATTATCACAAGCTGTGTGTTACATGAATAATAATTCTTAAATTGAATAATGCTTCCTATTTAAAGAGGAACTGAACCCTTGATGCATATGCATAATAGGCTACTATATTAAAATATGCTTGCAATACATCATGTTTCAACGTAACATATTAGTACTATAATGTCTGTCATGCTTCCTCACTGACACTCTCTTGATATAAAGCTGATTACTACTGTATCAAGGAAGAAGAAAAGAAACATGACATCTCAACACAAGCATGCTAATTCAAGTGCAATTTGCATTGCACCTCCAAAAAATACCTTACAGTAACTATAAATCTGCAATAAGCTGTCAAATACGTAAACGCCGTAAGCTTGAGCTGGACGTACATTTAACATGCATTCATGCATGTATTATGCTAAAGCTACGCAATGGCGTACGGAGCGACTGCTAGTACAGTATCATAATAATACCACGGTATTCTCCGGAGTACCATGTTAATGTACAGTATATGGTATATACCTGCATGAGTTGTGTTGTGTATATTATTGTACACTCTCAATTTGTATTTTGTGCAGATAATGTGTATATCTGTGTATATTATGGGATGTTCTCTTCGATTCATTAATGTGCTATTCCAGCTAACAAGGAACGTTCTGTCAAATTTATGATCAAACATTCTTTCAGTAACATTAATAGAACGTTCTGTGTTCTCTGGCCTTTAATAATGTTCTCAAAATGTTAATTATGCATCATTCATGGAACGTTTTATTTTAGTTGGACTAAGGTTTTTTTAAATGCTACTCGTTTCAAAATGTTCAGAGAACATTCAGAATATTTCAATAATGTTTGCAAAATTATTAACATTTTAAAAGCTGCATGTTTTGAATGTCCAGAGAACATTACAATTTCATAACTTATTAGGAACATTAGAAAAACATTCTTAGAACATATTTTTGTTAGCTGGGATTCTAGAGCATGGATACTGAGGAACACTTAGCCTAAATGTTTTTTATGAATTATATCAGTCTTGCAATATCCATACTCTTAATCTTATTTCAAAACGTTAGCACAAAAAAAAAATGTTATTTATACCGCATTCATGGAACGTTGAATTTTTTAAATGTTACTAATTGTTTCAAAACGTTCAGAGAACGTTAGGATGCAACATTTCCATAACGTTTGCAAAATCATAAAATGCAACGTTCCCTTAACGTTTAAAAACTGGACGTTTTGAATGTTCAGAGATCACTGCATTTTCATAACTTAATGGGAACGTAAGCAAAACATTTTGTTTTTGTTAGCTGGGATTCAAGACCACATAATATGGATATTAAGAAACACTTAAATGTTTTTATGCACTCTCCTGTCATTCACAAAAGCTGTCACTGGGGCAGCACTTTTGTACCTTTTAGGTACTAGTATGTGTATTTAAAGTACCAATATGTGCCCTTTAGATACTAATGTGCACCCCAGTGACAGCTTTTGTACCTTTTATCTGAGTGTGAATGATATCAGATTATTCTGATTATTCTGATCCAGAACAAACTAGAAAGACTCTCATTGCCAGTGTTTCTAGAGAAACGTGAATATGATTCTCAAATATTCCTTGTCCATGTATGCTATGAAACATTAGGCCATCTTACTTTGCAGTACTTTCAAAACGTTAGCACAAAAACGTGTTCATAACTTAATATGAACATTACATCATTTTGTTAGCTGGGATTCAAGAACATACAATATGAGGAACACTTTAAATGTTTTCATGAATGAAATAAGTCATGCTGACTCATGCATTTCTATATTCTGATCCAAAAACAAACTGATATGTCCATTATTGCCAGTGTTTCTACAGAAACGTGATTATTTATTCCCAATATAAACGTGAATATTCACAGAAACGTGAATGATTCCCAAATCTAACACAGGTCCATTTTACTTTGGATTACTTTCTGCGTGTTATGCTATTAAGAGCGCGTGAAACGAGCCAGAATCGTGGCGCGACAGCAATCGCACAAAAGACCGACACCGACATTCGTGTCAGGCTCGAGCCAGAGCAGAATGCAAGACACGGGCAACATGTCAAAGGCCCTGAGAAGAGCAGTCGTGCATCTGAAACAAGCACGCGTGATGAACATAGGAGGAGCGATGCGCACTCGCGTGCTTTGCGTACACACGCTCCCTGAATGCATTATGCATCATTAGCGGATTCCACACACATTTCTGTTGTAATGCAGTTTTAGGCATGCATTCTGTCCGTGCACTTCCACAAAAGCCTCTGTGACGCGCTCGAGCCCGTCTCTCTCCGTCTCTCTGGCTCATGAAGTCAGTGGGATTAGTTTCTTCATTCGGTTCTCTAGCTTTATGATATTTCATAAACTCATACAGCTAGATAACCAAAGAGAAAAACTAACCCGTGCGTGTTAAAGGGGCCGCGGCGCTCCGGATGGTGTCTGTGTTTGCGGACACATGTGCCAGTGAGAATATTGGGAATAAAGCGCTGATCCGGCCTCAACACATGCACGCCTGTTTCACCACGATTCACTTCACAATTCAACGAGGACTCAGAAACAAACAGTGAGCTTTTAGAAATCGGCTTAAATCAATCTCATTTCTATTCATCAGCATAAGACAATTTAATAAAATATCTCTCTCTCTCTCACACACCTATATACCCCCCCCCCAAAAAAAAAATAAAAATAATAAAAATAAACACAAAATGTATGTAATCTCTACATGTGTGGTTTAAAATCACATATTTTTTAAACATCGTACGCCCCATACACAAACTCTTTCAGATGCTACTTTTCTAATTTTATGCTGTTATTCATTAAACGTGTTTCATATTTCCATAGAGGCCCAGAGTATAACTCCATGAATAGCATTCGTTACCATGACAATAAAATTACTACAATGAATGTGCTTTTCAAATGACAATGACCGCGAGACTCTGAATTTGCAGCCTGCGCTGAATATAGATATAATTCAGCGGCAAAATAAAATAACAGCAGACATTCAGCCTCAGAAATATTTGAATGGATGATGCTGAGTAATCGGATTCATTTCTGATTTTACACACAGGCCTCTGATTCTCTGTCAATTATCGGCATTATTTATAATTGGCTAAAGTAGGTTTTATGATCCTGACGTGTGTTTAGAGGCCTTTAACTGCACCAGTCCCCATTATGCGCTATATTTAGGTGAACTATTTTAGACCACGTCATCAAAGATACACACACACACAAAAATTTACTAGTATTACTATCCTTGTGGGGACATTTGGTCCCCATAACGTGATAAATACCAGGTACACACACACACACACACACATACACACACACAGGTGCAGCAACTCAAATAAACTCAGTAGGTTTGTGTTGTAAGTAACCAAAAAATAGATAGCATTTATATATTTGTGGAGCTCAGATGTTGAACTGGCACATTTATGGTCTATTATTTACATGAACTGATCAACAGAATTATGATCACTCTAAATACTCTGTCATAACTGCATGTGTTCGCACCTGCATCGATGCTATTAGAGATAAAAATGAACTATTTAAACTAGACATACCTTACTTTCTGATTCTCAGATCATTTGGTTCACTCCACATGCTTTTACAAATCCAAAGAGTGTTGGCTAAGGCTTCGGTTGGTGTTTTAATAATGCCAGACAGGCCTGAGCATCTAACTAAAGATGAAACACACATGCTGACAATCTTCAGAGCAGCATCTAATGGAGCAGAAGCAACTGACCTCATTACAAATGAAAAGCCCAACCCACATCCTGTGACCCCGCCTCTTTCTCACAAGTCTACTTAAGTCTTTTATTTCACTAAATGGGGACAAAACAGACTTCTATTGTTTTTATATATACGCTGTAGAACACACACACACACACACACACACACACACACACACACAGCCATATGCAACAGCTCTTCAGATCTAAAATTAGTCCAGAATAATAGTGAGTCACCAATTTGCATCATTTATGATTCTACAAAAGCCTCAGTGGACGAAAATTGAAATGCCGTTCATGTTTAAACAATCTGAGCATCAGAACAGGCTCTTTTTAATCGATAGAGAGAGAAAATACACAGTTTATTTATTTTTTTTGGTTTTTGAGCGGATGATTTAACGAGCTGACTAAAACACAAGCACACTTCATTTGTCATTTTATCGACACTTTTTTTTTTTTTGTACACATTATTAGCATTTTTTCATTTTATGGGCCACTTAAAAAAAATAAAGATTATTTCTAATTATTTTAATACATTTCGTAAGACCATCTCTGTGCACCTTTCTGTCTCTCTTATTTATCTATCTCTTTTATTTTGTGAGCACAAAATGACATAAATAACCTGCAGTTTAATATCATAAAAATACACTAACTCAAAATAAACTGACCAAAGTATTTAAATAAATTCAATGAAATAAATGTCCACATCTCTAATAAGCTGCAAATGTGATTCGTTTTTGCTGCCGTTTCTAAAAAAAGACTTTGCCTATTATTATGTTTAAATTTTGTTTGTTTCTTTTCTTGCCTGATTTCTCTTTTTCTTTTTTTCTGTTTTTTTATTCTCTTTGCATTTGCTTCATCCCTGCAGACTGCTTTCAATTATCGAAAGAAAAATATGTTGCGTTTCGTTTCGATTTCTCAGAATGATTTACGTGTCGATTTACAGGAACATTTCTCCAAAAAGGAAGATTTGTATGATGCAGTATTAAATGTTTTATACAGTTTTATATGTACGAACATTTTCCGATTCTCAGACCGAAAGCGTTCGATCGGGACAGTAAAGCACAGTTTGATATTCTTTTTAATATGTAGCAGGCATCAAACCTCTTATTTCCTTTTAAATATAAGTTATAAAACACCTAAACTATCAATGGTGCATATACGAATAAATAAATTGATGTAAATATTTCCTTGCATTTTGCCAGTAAAGATGCTTTTGTATTTACTCAGATAATCTAACCCTAATCCAGATGTGCTAAATCGAAATATCGTATAAAAGTAATGTGGATCGAACAGAAATCCATGTTAAACTACATGTGTAACTGCATCTGTATAGAGATTCAGTCTGAAATCACCTGCATTTGAGCTGCTGCTGCAGGTATCATAGCACATCAGATTATTAAATATAATCGAAACATACGCTATTAACAAGCCACACTTTGAAGAGTCATTGTGAGTTAACTGAAGAAATAGAAATGGCAGAGAATTTCGCCTCCTAACGACACGTGCATGATAAAGCGTGTGTGTGTGTGTGTGTGTGTGTGTGTACTTATACCAACCTGAACTTTTTTTCTGTTTAGATTTTTTATTTTTCGATCATCTTTTTGTTCTAAAGGAGTCTGTGATCTTCCATATTTTCAGCATGCATTAAAAGTGTTAAGTTGCATCACCTAAATTATCAGCGCCAACAATAAAAATAAAAAAGCTGCTCAAAACAAAAATTTTTTTTTTTAAATTTAGTCCGACTTCCTAAAAAAAGGCCTAAATCAATAATGCATCATGAAGCTTTTCTTTATGATCCTGATGATCTGAACAGTGAATATATGCAGAGAGGACTGAAGGCCTCATCAGCACCTGTTGATCTAAAACTGCACGAAACACACCAGCAATCACATCAAATAGAGATATACACTTTTATAAAGATAGCCTTTGCAGTCTCTTACACATAAAAAATAAAAATGTATAGAAAAGCTAATGCGTAAATATCTATTTCTGCTTAATGTATATATCTGTGAATAAAAAATACATTTAGTATTAAAAATTTAATTATGCCAATTAAAAATATGCCAGATCAAAAAATGACAATTGTTTATTTAATATTGTTAAA
Organism: Sinocyclocheilus anshuiensis; assembly: GCF_001515605.1. Taxonomy (NCBI): domain Eukaryota; kingdom Metazoa; phylum Chordata; class Actinopteri; order Cypriniformes; family Cyprinidae; genus Sinocyclocheilus; species Sinocyclocheilus anshuiensis. Next base: position 464,519 of record NW_015549681.1, on the reverse strand, counting down.
ATAAAAATAAATTATTGTAATAACATTTTCATTTCATAAACAACATAAATGAAAGCTATAATACAAATCGCGACTCATTAAAAGCAAAGATCTTCTCTTTTCATCAAGAAACGCAAGAAAACGCGACTGTCATTATTCATCAGTCTATTGTTCTCCTCAAATAATCCTCGCTGAAGAACCGTGTGAAAAAAACACCACAAACAAGTGAACGAGAAAAATGAGGCCTGAAGAAAGAAGTCAACATCAAGTTCAACAACGAGCTGTTCCTCATTAGCATGACAATATAGTCTGGGAGCAGCGAGGGGCCACAGACACACGAGAGCCTGGCGACATTTTCCCATGAAGAGCCCGAACTCGCATCTGAACACATCCAGGAGCATCACGAGGCCTCAGACACACATTCCTTCCCTATACAGTTTTCCTCATTATAACATTACATGCGTTATTTGTTGGAATGAGTACATTTGTACACAGGTTATGAATATGACATATTGCATGGCATATTTGTTTCAATGCAAAAAGCAGAAAACACTGCAGAACAGCACTTTGTGCTTTCGAAGAAACCATTAATGCAACTGAGAATGCAACTGCATATCTTTACCTGAAATAGTTTATGGAGTTAACTCTAAATGCACAACAGATTGCATTAAAAATCAGAAAGTTCAAGAGTGTGTCCATCTATCCAACACGTGCAAAAAGAATAAACGCACGTGCATTTGGGTATTTTTTAGTGCATTAAACTGTTTAAGCGTCTAACTCTGATTAAAATCTGTAGAAATATGTTTGCAAGAACATTTCCTGCGCTGATTTAATGTGCAACAGAACGCATTACGAATGCACACGCAGGCTTGAAGAAAATGCTCACCGCGTCCTCGTGTCTTCAGCTTCAAATGAAAGTGAAGGATGAAAGTTAGAGGAGAAGCAGCTCTGAGGCTCTGCAGCATCACACGCACAGCTAAACGCTCCTCCATTGTGGCTCGTTTGCTTTTGTTCCCGCTCTGCGTGCGCGAGCCTCTTTCCTTTCATTCGTTTACATCCTTTCGCGTTTTTGTTCGTCAGCAAACAAGCGCGGAGCGCGAGAGCCGAAAGAATGATGGACTGAGCGCGAGAGAATGAGATAGAGGACAGAAGGGGAGGGGCAGAGAGAGAGAGAGACACACAGAGAGAGAGAGAGAGGCACAAAGCGAGCATCCATTCCCAGGGAAAAAGGACCATTGCAGCAGATTGTGTGTGTTGCCAGGGAAAAACTGCACATTTTATTAATGCATGCATCACACTAGTTGTTATAATATAATGGCTTGATGCATCATGGCATTTGATATGTTCGCTTTACTAACTCTAAAATGACTTTATGACAAGAACATAAGCTATACAAGTGCATTCTCTAAACATTTGATCATCATATGCATTAAACCACATGATGAATGATGCAGAACTTCACTCATAATTGCATGTAAAAATGACGCAGGGTGCCACACATGCTTCACGTGTGTAACAGGACGCACATGTCTGGAGCAGATGCATGACTCGCCATGTTGAATAACCCAACAGCGCGAGCGCGAGCTCCGGTTGGTGTGTGTCGGTGTGGCGTGTGTAATTCACGCCGCGCGCGGCGCATTCAAACCGGTGCATGTGCGCACGCCCTATAAACGCAAACGCGAGGAGAGAGTGAGATTATCCGTGTCGTGGATAAAATGACAGAAAATAAGATGATATACAGCAGTTGTGTATTATTAGGCTAAATAAATGATCAATTCGTCGAAACGATACACATTAAAACAACATAAAAGTGCTGTTTGAATGATTGCGGGTTGTTTGTGGATTTTAAAAGTTTCTTTCTTAAACGAGTTGAGTGCAGTCATTTTGTAGAATTTATATGGGATTTTAATTGTGCAAATCGCCAGCAATTTTAGGTTTACTTCTGTAATTTAAGACGAAAGCAATCATTTTTAAGCTCATATAGAAGATAAAGTCAGAGCAGTGCATCTGCTGTCCGAAAGGTTCAGTTTATCTGACGAATCTTTCACTTTTTAAATATACACGCTGCATTTGTATTATATTATATATTCAACTTGAAGATTTTCTCACATTGCAATATGCGTTATAAAACATCTGTAGAAGCAATTCAACCAAAACGAAAAAACAGAGTAAATCACGTCGTTCTTTGATTTGATATTTTGAATTCAGAATCATTCAGCCGTTTTCTTTCAGAAATGCATGAACAGTGACGCCCACCATCAGAAAGATACTAGCAGTATCTGTATAATGTAACTGTATAATGACACTGCTTTCACATTTTTGTCGTGCCTGAATCTGATCCTATAACATATCATCATAATGCGACATGCAGAAGTCACGAAGGCCTTAGAATGGATCAGATGATCACACGTGTTGCACAGAATAAGATCACTTTAGAGAGAGAGAGAGAGATGACGTCATTACACAGCGCTCACCTCAGCCTTGTGTTGCATTATTTTAATGCACATTTACATATGATATTTTTTATTTTTTCAGCTAAAACAACTGCGCTCAGCAGTGTCTGCTAGATTAATAGGCTATACAACATCTATAGTTAATCAATGAGAAAATATTTAGAAGCTGCACACATATATAAATATTAAAACATTGTTATAAAGGATTATATTCATTATTTAGACTCTTTTAGTTTTTAAAAAATCTAAAAATGTTTGAATTCTCCTTTAAAATGTTTAATTCTCTCGTTTTTTTTGTGAACAATTAGTGTTAATAATCGAATGTTTCACGTGCTCGTAATTTTTTTATGAAGATATAAGGAAATCATTTTTTTGAGGTTTGCTAATTTTGCAGATTCAAATGTAAAGGTCATTAACATTCAAACATGTTTTAATTGATTCTGATATCTTGATGTAAATGTGAATGCCGCAGGTCTAAAATTCTAAAATTAGATCTAAAATGACCAGAAGGACCGTGATTACATTTACGAAATATACAAAATGGGAATAAAACGAATTTACGACCATTTAAGAGACAGATAAGGTTTATGATTCAACATAATTATATATTAAGGCGTTTTTAGAATTCTGTTCGAGTCTTATCATTAACTTAACTTCATAATGCAAGGATTTGTACTGACTGTGAATATTTCAGATTTTCAAGACAACAAACAAACAAACACAAAAAGGTCAGTCATCAAAACGTCCTCTTTTCCATACTACTTATTTATGAATGTGAATGTGAACAATCACACCTTTATATTCACCTTCAACCAAAGTCCTTCTATAAAGAAATTCAGGAACTACCTGTTCTCAGCAAACCAAATTCATTTATAAGAAATAATAAAAATACTAAGCATGCAAGAAATACATAATTATGTCTATTGCATCCAGAGGTGTGTGTGTAAAACAAAGAGAAATAAGCCTAACATTCAGATTTATTCTCATGCAATTACTAGAAAAATACCTAAATGTCATTTTTATAATGTGTATGCTTATAGCTTTCTCTAATATTGATTACAAATGACTTGGGTTATATATTAATCTACTGTCTTTATTTTGATTGAAATAGAATTATTTTTTTTTTAGATGAAGCCATAGCACTAAGTAAATTGCCTTTCCATAGTTTAAATATAAAACAAAACATGATACCTTTTAATACTAAATGGAGGATTCTTTATATTATATTTGGTATTTATTATATTTATAGGAGAACAGAATATTTTAGATCAAGAAGAATCTGTATTTCAATGTGCCTCTACATTTATTACTTACATTTATCAGATTTTTTTTATTTTTTTAGGACAATAAACAGAACTGTTGATTATTTTTGTGTTTTGTATTTCATGGGTCTATTAATAATATTTAAAAAAAATTCTTTGCAGTAATTCATGGCATATACTATGTATTCTATAGGCTATTATTTGTTTGTAATTTGAAAAAGAATATTAAAAGTGTTCTTGCTTTTGTTGCCATTGAAAGAGTTTAATGATTTTAGTCCAGAAGCATCAGGGATTATAATATTTATTTGCATTTTAAATAGTTTTGTTTCATGCATTAATTTTATTAGCACAAACACAAAGCAAAAAAGCAAATAAATAAAAGCTATATATGTATATATATATATATATATATATATATAATTTGTTACTCCTCCAAATATGTGGAATTTTTTTACCACATATTTTGCAAAACTGCACTAATGCGGAGCTGTAAATTTTGTTTACCTCCCACCTTCATACATTAATCTCACTGAAATATTAGAATGCAAATAACAGAACACCTGCATCCCATCTGAGCCATTTCCTAAAGCTTTTTAACACACTAAACATGCATTTATGCAGGACGACCTGCTCACCTGTGCTCACTCTACACCTGTTATCTATACCTGAGAGCTCACGACTAATGAATGAACATCCAGTGCACCTGAATACAGGTATAAAACAAATTCAGCCTGCATGAAATCACCATTCAAAGACAGTTATTTCAGAAAACATGCCTCATTACATATCCTAAAGCAACTCACACTACACATACTAATGTAAAAACACCAGCCAATCGCAACATCTTGTACCATTGCAATGTATATCTGATGCCATGGCCATTATAAAACACCTGGCTGGAGTCTTGCATTGTGTTTTTATTCTTTTCATAAAGTGTGTGACTGATCATGATACAAACAAATGCTTACACTCCATTAACCAGTTCAACTCAAATAAACATGTGATTCAGTTTGATGCATCTGACTCCAGCTTCTCTGTGCGTTTGTGTTCAGATGTCATTTGATTAAACACAATTATTTCACCTTTAACTCAGATACTTTTGCTTTCATGCCTAGAAACAGCAGGAAACCAAATGTTATGCATCACACAGACTAAACACGCTCAGATTTGATTTAAAACAGATGTCATAAAGCAAAAAGTCTTGCATGATATGAGAACATAATGCAGAATCTATGAAACTCAGTTTGAAAGGAGCAGAAATGAGCAAATGATCAGTACAATATGCCATTTAAATCTGTTTCTAAGATACACTGTACACAATGATTTTTCAAAGTTGTAAATAAAACTAATTTAAGTCTTTCTGCTTCAAAATTTGATGTTTAACTCAATGTATTACTTGCCATTTCTTAGTAATTATTTATGAAATATGAACTAACAATTTCGGGGTGAAAACTGTTTCTAAATAAACCAATTTTTTTTTCAGTTTCAAGGACTCCACAAACATCCCAACAAACACAAACCCCATTAAATACATTTAAACAGCTCACAGTAGCTTGTATTTGCATATAGTCAAAGTAAAGAGATGTTTTATGATGTTCTTCACAGCTCATCATCATTTAACAGCTGTGATTGGATGTGAGCTGCTGTCACATGATTAAACGCTGAACTCTCATTGCACACAGATGTTTAAGGAATTAAACACATTTAGAATGATTTGCAGGGTTGCACTATCATAAAATGACAAAGACTTAAAAAAAAAAAAAGAAATAAATGTTTAACATGGAAAAGATGCATGCAGTGTTTAAATGCACTTGCAAAAATGTCTACATTTGTCCTGCAGCAATTAGATTACAGTTTTTCTCAATTGCTTTGGCACATTTTTCGAAACAATCTTAACATTCTCTAAACTGTGAGTGCAAATGTTACAACTGTTTGCTGGAACTTCAGAACTTTATTGCATGTCTGCAAAATGTAGTTACTCACCCAAAACATTTCATTCATGCTTCAAAACCTAGTTATCGTGTCAGTAATTTGGCCAAGGCCACCAAAATATAAAGTATTTTTGTCATCGTGTGAGCCACACTGGTCAAAATGTTTAGTTGTTTTTTCACCATGACAGTCAACCATGGAAATGAAGGTTTTATAAAAAAATCTGATATTTGTTGAGAAGAGTCAATAGTACATAGAAAAAAAAAAAAAGTATATGAACATTTGTATTTATGCAGTACATTTATTTTTGTACGAATGCATTACATATAAGTGAAATCTTGCTACTGTACACACTGTACATTTCATATTTCTTATGTTACACCCCAGCGACTTCAGACTGCTTTTGTGCTCCAGGGTCACAAATGAGGCTTTTGTCTAAGTTTCCTGCTTCTTGAATGTTTCTCAAGAGAACGAGTAATCGCACGTGTTTCTCAACAATGTGTCAAACTGTGCTCAGACAAGTTTGCAATCAAAAGTCAGAGATCTCAGTGTGAATGCAAACATTTTAGGAAGAAATGTAGATGCAACATCTGAGACAAAGTTGATAGTTGAATTAAACATAAGTGAAGCAGTTAACTAAAACTAAAGATTAAAACCATAAAAAAAATGTTGTTACTTGAAATAAAATAAATGTTGACTAAAATAAAATAAAATAAAATAAAATATAAAAAACTTATTTCAGCTAGTTGCCATTCTCATTTTAACTTACAAATTTGAAAGCTTGTACTAAAATAAACTAAAAATTAACAAAAAATCAATTAAAATTACAAAAATTACAAAAAAATTTAAATGAAAACTGAAACAAAATATTAATAATATTAAATAGTATTAAATATTAATAAAAACAATAAGAATAGTTATCTCAATGATACTAAAACAACACTCTTCTTTAAAATCACATGAATCCTCAACACAGACGTAAACTTTTGCAATGCTTCAGATTCATCAAACAAACAAACCTGGCAATACGCTCATATCTTTTCCAGCTCTTATTAATAATCTTAATTGAAACCCACACAATAATTTCCCTTAATTTTCGAGTGGAACAGCATCATTCTTACTTGTTGTGAGTGTCAAGCAGTGAATTCAGCAAACAAGCACTTACAGGTCGTGTGCGTGTGGACTGAAGCAGATGTGATTGTCTCGAGTCCTTGAAAACGTCTCAGCGTTTTCTCCCAGCTCTGCTCTTTTAATTGAAGCAGGCGGGGGAATATGCTAATGAGGGCTGACACTCACTTCTGCATGATAATAGCAGGGGTCAAACTCACGTCTGGCTTCCCAGACGATTCCGACGGTCAAGTTCAAGCTCGAGTCTGAGGCTTCAAACCAACTTGTGGCCCAGTTTCAGTTCAGCAACACAAAACTACAGCAGGTCCTTCAGCTTCTCTCAACAGAGCAGCGGCGGCTTGAGCACACTTTAATGAGTTCACTACAAACATCTAAAAACAAAACCATTCAAAGAGAAAATCTCAAATGCAAGAATGTGCAATTTCAGAGTGTGTTTTGATTGGAAATACTTTCAAATTCACAAAAGATGACTTGCAATAGAACTAGAATTATCAGTTTGTTTACATGCATTGATCTAAACTTTGATGCATGTAGTTTTTGTAAATAAATAAATACACAAAGCATGTGGAATTATTGTACAAAATATCTGAGCATATGTTTTTTGGGATTTAGTTTAGATCATCGTAATTATTATTCAGTTTTTCACTGTGAAACTCGAAATTCTGCCATTAAATGAACAGCAAAATAAACACTTTACAAATGTAGAAATTGTATTTATGGTATTTATTTTCCCTTTTATAAATCTATGTAGCACTTAAAGGGAGGCCATGTGTAATTTTTGAATAAAGTATTTATTTCAACCAGTATTTATATATGAACTGTGAGACTATTTATGATTCTGAGAGTTTAGAGAACATGGAAAAACTGTCCATTTTTATCAAAATGAAGAAACTTTCCACACTCATCAGAGAAACGCTGGTCTTTCCTCTTCTACAGATCATATTTGTAAATCTCTACATAATATTGCAATAATGTAATTTTTTTTGTCATTTGCAAATGCATGAGCAGACATTTCCCAGACACCACATCCCCACAAGTGTAAGTGTAAGTGTGTGTGTGTGAGCGTGCGTGTGTGTGTGTGTGTGTGTGTGCGTGTGTGTGTTTAGTCAATACAGACAGACTTCAGACATGGACAAAGACATGGACAAAGACCTACAGACAGTGACACACACACACATACTGTACGCTTATATATATATATATATATATGTGTGTGTTTCTAAAATAGGTTTTATTTTCTTTATGCAAAATATAACATATTTCTTTGAAACTTCTTGACCGATTTTGTGATTTCAGTTCATTTTAAGAATGATCCATTTAAGTAAAACAATGAAGAGTGTGAAGCGTGTATGAAAGCAAAACAGTATTTGAGAAGGTTTGTGTTTTTAACTGGAAGCCAGTGAAGATACTCTAACGAAAATCATATTGTATGCATGTAAGATATACAAATATTTCAAAATTAATTTCTAAATTCTATAGCTCATTTGTTTGAAGCCTGTCAAACACTGCAAAACTCAATCTCACATGCAATAGACAGCAATTCCATCAGGACTCAAATCTCAAATTTCTCTTAAAGATTAGGTGAAATAAGAATATTTACAGTACAGTAATAGTCACTGTAAAAAATTATGTGATCAATAAGTCATGGTTACATATGTTTTTGATTACTTTAACTCATCAAAGTAATTCAACCAGTTTCATGTTTCAACTAAGTTATACGAGGTTCAACTCAATTTTCAACTCATTTTAAGTTGAAATGACTTGTACAGCCAATTTGTTAATACTTAAAATTAAATAACTTAAAATTTGTTGAGATGACTTAAATATCCAACTTAATCAAACCAAAATAAATTAATTAAACCTATAACTAAACTTAAGTTGTGATAACTGATCACAGCTCATATGTGTCTTAAGTCGCTGGGGTATATTTGTAGCAATAGCCAAAAATACATTGTATGGGTCAAAATTATCGATTTTTGTTTTATGCCAAAAATCATTAGGATGTTAAGTAAAGATCATGTTCCATGAAGATATTTTGTAAATGTCCTACCGTAAATATATCAAAACTTAATTTGTGATTAGTAATATGCATTGCTAAGAACTTCATTTGGACAACTTTAAAGATGATTTTCTCAATATTTAGATTTTTTTGCACCCTCAGATTCCAGATTTTCAAATAGTTGTATCTCAGCCAAATATTGTTCTATCATAACAAACCATACATCAATGGAAAGCTTATTTATTCAGCTGTCAGATGATGTATAAATCTCAATTTAAAAAAATTGACCCTTATGACTGGTTTTGTGCTCCAGGGTTATATATAGATCTGCATAGAGCTCATATAGAGATTGCACAGTTTGAGATCTTCTCTGAAACTCTGTGTGAGACATTCAGCTGAGAATCAGAAGACTTTGCTCTTCATTTTCGTGTTTGCTTCCTCTGGGCGTCTGTCTCGCCTTCAACTCATTCAAATTCCATTTTAAAGCAGAGGTCAAGTCAAAGAAACTCTCTCTTTGGGTTTCTCATGCATGTAACCATCTGACTGTTGAATAATTGTGGCTTGAGGAAAGATTCTGCATGAATTTTTATCCTTGAACACGTCATATCAGCGGCTCGCGAGTTGATCTTAATTTTGCACGAACACTTTATGTGTCCAGCATCCTCGCGGCGAGCTGAGAGATCATTTTCACAGCGTTCCCATAGTTTTCTCACCAAATTAAACATATATTCAGAGCGAGGTCGCGAGGTCACGGAGCCAGACACCATTCGGCGGCGGGACAATGCTGAGGGAAGTTGTGTGAACATGCCAATTACAGCCTGGAGAGACGAGCGCTGGCCGCTCAATATGACCAGAAGCGTTTCCCACGATCACAGCAGACAACACACACACGGCAGCCATTCACTTCCAGTCAGCCATCTCTGCCAACACACAGACCCCAATATACACTCAGGACATATTTAAGATTTATGTAGTTGAATTGCATATAAAATGACCATGCATTTGGATTTCACAGTTTTAACCTAAACAAACGAATAAACTGTGATGCATATCTGTCAGTCATGCATCAATGAAACTGCTCAGATTTCTGTAATGGTACTAATAAACTGAATGTGTTTTAAATACACAATAACCAGGTTTATATATTTATAATCCATGTATTTATGATGCAATTTGTTTGAATCTCATACATTTGAACAATTTTATTATTTTAATATTTGTATATTTTAAATTAAATATTGCTTGTTCCATAGCTAGCCATATTTTCACCATCTTCATACTTTTTAACTGAATAAATGTAATTGTTTTCGCAATGAACAGGTTTATATGGAGGACCAAACCTGCAGAAATTAAAAATGAATGAATGAATGAATGAATACATGAATAATTTACTTGCTAAAACAAATACACTTAATTTTTAATTAAATTTAGTCCTGATTTTTTTTGTAATACTTTTCCCCTCTTTATTATTATTTTCTTTATTTCTCTTTAACTATATTTTATTCTTTCAATTATTATTTTTATTTAACTTTATATGTATTTATTTATGCCTATTATTATTATATTATTTATTATTCAGGGTTTCTGCTGATTCTAAGCAATTTGAATAAATGCATTTATCATAAATGCATGATTTTTTTGAGTGCAGAAATCTGACTTGGTTTATGTATGTATGACTGACAAATAAGCATAATATATATATATATATATATATATATATATAGGCCTAAATTTAAGATTTATGTATTTAAATTGCATATAAAATGTGGTTATTTGGATTACACAGAGTCTACAGTCAATATAAAAACTATATTAAAAAGCTATATTTGCTTATAAAACACATTATAATAATGTTCTGCTACATTAACTGTAGTTTACATCAGTGGATTCATCGCTGTTTGACTGCTTTCCTTTAACTATAAATGTTGCTGTAGGAAAGAAAAACCTCAAAGATCTCTTTAGTAGCTCAAATGCTTCTTCTTGACAGCAATGAAATTAAAAGGAGAAAAAAATGTTAATTAAAACATTAAAAGATTTTGCCAGAGAAAAGACCTCAGTAATCTTACATGCGCCTCCTCTAGAGTTTCAGAAGAGATCTCAAGTCACAAACTGTGCTCAGATTTGCTAAAGATCTTTTTACTGATATTTCAGTGAGTATATGAATCCCTGCTGAATCATAACTGATATTTTCAGGCGTTTGACAAGCGGAGTGTGCCGTGTTTATTGAGCGGGTCAGAATGAGGCACACTGGTGTAATTAATGAAATAACGGCAGGACTAGTGACACAACAAAAGCTCTTCAGAGGAGAAAATCACACACTAATCACAGGTCAGTTGACCTATTGATCTCGAGGGGTCAAACCTGTTGATGGACTCATTGCACGAGTGTGAGGATCGGATCCGTCTCTCTGTCTCACAGTGCTTTAAAAATAAATCACTTCGTACAAATTGTCTGAAGCTGTGACTTTTTTCTGTACAGTGAGATTTTACAGTAAAGTAAACTTGAACTATCATTTTAGTTATTTGTAGGAAATGATTGTACGTAATATTACACTACCGTTCAAAAGTTAAAGGTCAGTAATGTTTTTGAAATTAGTCTCTTGCTCATCAAAGCTGCATTTATTTGATCAAAAATACAGTAGAAATTGTGAAATATTATTACAATTTAAAACAGCTGTTTTCTATGTGAATATGTGTTAAACTGTAATTTATTTCTGTGATGCGCAGCTGTATTTTCAGCATCATTACTCCAGTCTTCAGTGTCACATGATCTTCAGAAATCATTCTAATATGCTGATTTGCTGCTCAAGAAACATTTCTGATTATTATCAATGTTGAAAACAGTTGTGCTGCTTCATATTTTTGTGGAA
>NW_015549681.1:444913-452798 GCF_001515605.1 Sinocyclocheilus anshuiensis | reverse complement strand
ACAAACCAACCAAAACCAGCACAAATCACAGCAGGGAAACTGCTTTAGTTTCTTTTCTGCTCTGCTTATAAAGAAATACTTACTGTCATATATTTGTGTGGAAGCTGTTATACATTTTATTTTTCAGGATTCACCGATGAACAGAAAGTTCAAAAGAACAGCATTTATTTGAAATAGAATGTTTTGTAACATTCTAAATGACTTTACTGTCACTTTTGATCAATTTAATGCGTCCTTGATTAATAAAAGTATTAATTTCTTTAAAAAATATCTTACTGACCCAAAACTTGACCCCAAATATATCCACTTAAATTTGTTAAGATGTTTTCTTTAATGTTTTTTCCCCTTAATGTGCATCTGTAGGATGTTTTACTATCCAGCAGGTGAAAATCATCTGATCACTTTAGCTCCCCCCACCTACAATCCCTGCCGGTACGAGACTCAAACCCACAACCTTTGGGTTACGAGTCCGACTCTCTAACCATTAGGCCACGACTTCCCCTGATGAATTGCTGATGAATGTATAGACTCGCTCTTGATCTGGAACTGAGACACTTTATAGTGTCTGTATTTCCATAGGTATATATCTGCAAACATTATATCAATTTTAAAATGTTCATATATTGAGTGTCAGACTGAATGAATAATATGTTCAAATAAGATTGTTCAGATGCAGATGATGATCTGCTCGAGGGTCAAAGGTTCTGACAGTGAGGCTCTTGCGCCCTCATGTGGTGGGAGAGTGAATTACACTAGAAAATTACGCGTAATTGTAAATGTAAATAAATATATAGATGTTACAACTGCTCGCCATTTCTAAAAGGACTGCATCATTTCATATTGTGACAAATTAATTTTAAATCACAAAAAGACACATGGTTTGACAAGTCATATCAAAATACAAGAGGCAGAACTAAGTGAATTTAATAATAATTAAACAATTATTGTAATTATTTTATTGCAAATGATTATTTAAGATAAGTGTTCAATATATATTTTACATAAAATATATTTAAATAAATATATTTTTATTACTGTTACTTGAAGTTTTTGTTCCCTGCCAATATATGCTTTATGCAATATATTCTGGGCTTTTGCGTGCATGTGTCATAAAATATCACAAAATCACACATATTAAACATGTTCAAATTCATTTTGAATCATTGCATTACCATGACAGTATTCGATTAAAATCCTGTACCTGGATGTCAAGAAACTCTGGCTGAAGTATTTAAAATATTTTTTTTGATATATTATTTGACTGAATATTAAATGTATTTTTATTTTTATTAATTTTTTTATTTAAAGTACTTTATTGGCATAGTTGTGTTTACCTAAAACATTGCCAAAACATTTTACACAAAACAAGTAATGACATGAAAAGGATCTTTACAATATAACAGCAATAAATGATAAAATAATATTAAAGAGGTGCTAAGGAAATAAATATAGACATTTATGATATAATAAATGTAATTATATGTCAGAAATGAAATTAATAATAATAATTAATAATTGAATTAAACATTATTTATTTAAAAAGTATTTATTCACAAATTTATGTTATTAACATTACTTGCATTTTTTTGTTGTTGCCATTTTTGTTGTTGATATTTATCATTTGACATTAATTTCTGGGCAACAGTGTTGGTCGAAAGCACTTTGAATTATAAAACTATTTTAAAAATATATTTTATTTCCATTACCTGCAGTTTTTCCTCCCAATTCTTTATGCTATTTGCAATCTTGAAACCAATGAGAGGTGACCAGTTGAAGCGCATAAAGTAGTCACAATACAAGGCTCTTCCTTCCCAGCGTTGGTCAAAAGCACGCTGGATTAATGAGATGATCCTGTAGATGGCGCCAAAGCTCCACTGATGCGACACTGCTGAAGTAAATTACCTCAGACACTCCTCTCATCAAACCACAGCCATAAACAGAAAATGCATTTGCTATAATAATGTATCAGTCTGTAGTTGCAGGCACAGAGCAATTTATGTGGCGTTCGGAGATGGACAATTAGCTATATGCAATCAGAAAAACATTCAAATCTAGATGAACGAGTTTTTGCAAGAACAGCAAATGCCTCGTGTAAGTTTGTTCATAATAAACGTCTCCATCACACTTGATTTGATTTCATTCTCTGCAATATTCTTAACCTCGATGTGGAGAAACTCTGAAGTTTTAAAATAGCATTTATATTAAATTATACAATAATTAAAAAGTAAAAATAATACATTTTAATATTTTGTTAACATGTTTAATACTAGAAAATTATTATTTCATTTATTTGTAATCATTTATTTATCATTTAAAATTTATTTATTTTTTTGCCATTATTTGCACGGTTTTTGCCAATTTTAGTTTTTTATATTTATGTACTGAGTGACTGAGTGACAGGAACATTTTAACATGGTTTTACCTGTAGATGTCAGAGTTGTCACAGTCCTCTGAATCTGTAGATCTGAACGAATTACACTAGAGTTAAAGGCACAATATGTAATTTTTCACCACTAGAGGGCGCGTATTCAAAACAAACAAAGAGACAAAGGCATAGTTTGATGGACATGGTCCGTGTCACTAGTTAAAATTGCTTATTTCTCTGGATTTAAACATTCTCCAAAACATTTGGGATAATGTAAGTGTTCTAGTGGCTTTTGGATACTTTAATAAAAAATCTTACATATTGTGCCTTTAATGAAAGAGTTTAGCTAAAGCCAGTGCTCACGGTCTCCAGGTGTGTGCGGTTGAGTTTAATCCAGGAATAAAACGGCTTAAAAAGATTGTTTGCAGCAGTAAAGCTCTGGTTAGAGTTTAATAGGCTAGCAGAATCCAGTGCCTTTCATATCTGATATGAAACTGTAGCCTATCCTTATGAATTATGCATGTGTGTAAATAGCAGGTTTCTGTTTACGGATCTACAGAATTAAAGTTTCGTGAGCTGTTTTCTCTGGCCTATTTAATGTTAACTTTTTCATAATTATCTCATTATAGGAAGCCATTTGTCAGGAAAGAGAAAATATCAGCAGTATTTTTTGCTTCTGCTCTGCTGTTTAATTGAAGTCTGTGACTTCTGAGGTCATATAGAACTGAAATCGTTATCTTTTAAACCATTCCTGCTGCGTGTTTATGTGAGTTTGCCACATGAGGATATCTGAATGTCATTGCATTAGATTGCAATTGCAATATGAAACACAAAATGATCTTACAAGCAAGACACTGAAATGCTAAAACAACAGATGTTGAAGATGTGATGCAATGACATTCAGAGATTTTTGAGGCAGCTGAAATGTGTCTGTCTGTCTTTTTCTCCGTCTCTCTTTCTGTTTGGTCAATATTTGCAGTGTTCCCTGGGTAATCCTGTCATTTGCAGTTGAATTGTGCACGCTTTGCTCTGAATGAGAGCAAACGTGTGTGAAACAGTCGACTGCTCAAATACACTCGACGGGCTTTGAGTTTGTGTAAACCGTCTGAGTCTGAGCGTCTCATCTGACATACAAGAGAAAAAAGTTGAGTTAAGACTGCTTAAAACAATCAACAACCTGCCAAGAGCCAGTACAAATCTAGTTTTAGCCGGCACAAAACACATCATTCAATGAGCAATATTTGTGCAGCATTTAAACCCAAACATGAAAAAGTGCAGAAAATGTACTCACCCATGAGTTTGTTTCTTCATCAGGTTTGTAGAAATGCAGCATTGCATCAGTGTCTCAGCAATGGATGCTCTGCAGTGAATGGGTGCCGTCAGAATGAGAGTCCAAACAGCTGATAAAAACATCACAATAATCCACAAGTAATCCACAGCACTCCAGTCCATCAGTTAATGTCTTGAGAAGACAAAAGCTGTGTTTGTTACATTTAATATTCATCAGTGATTAATAAGAATGGCTATTTAGAATTATTTAAAATATTTTGTACCTTGATGTCAAGCAACTCTGACTGAAGTTTTTAAATAGAATTTTTTATGATGAATATTTAATTTAATATTTTTAATGAAATCAAATTAGTAATAATAATAATAATGAATTTATATATATATATAAGTGCATTATTATTTATTATTAAATTACTATATTATTATTATTTCAACTTAACTATTATAATTAATTTAAAATGAATTCATTAACTAAGATTTATAAATGCTTTAGTATTTTTCATTGTTAGCTCATGTTAACTAATGCATAACCTTATTGTGAAATGTTACCAAAAAGTTTGACCAATATTTATTTCTTTATTTGGCTGAAATGCATGTACTGTCTGCTTCTGGTCTGGTGGTTTGTGTAAGGCTGGCCTTCACGTGTGTCATCTCTTCATATGTTTGGTGTGTTTGTTTATTGAGCTCTGAATACACTCGGAATGCTTGCTCTGCTCTGTAATCTAACGCTATTGTTCCGTGACTGTTTGCGCTCATATATGAGGAGACGGATCGGAGCGCGAGAGGGCAGATGAATCAAACATTTTTGTTAACATCTGAAAAGGATTGAATATGAATGTTTTTCAAATGCAAATAAGACCTTTATGAACAAACACAATGGCACCGTGAAGGATGCGAATGCTCTGTTAAGAGCAAAATAATGACACGTACAGTATGACATTCATGGAGATAAAAACTTAATAGCTATTTCAGGACACACAATGGTCTCAGATGTTTCTCCTAACCGTTTACAGAGAACTAAAAACACACAAATGAGTCGCTAGTTATCATCCAGTAAGAGTATAGAGCTAAAACATGAATCATTTGTCGAGAAATGTTTGAGATCTTATTTTAAGTGAAAGAAATTAGATATTTCTTATGGAACATGTGAACCCATAAAAACAGTGTGAGTCATGCAGTTTTGTGTCTCACATGCATCTGTTTGTTAGCAGCAAGATTGTGTTCAGAACAGGATACAAACTGCATTTGAATCAGTCTGGAGCTAAAAAACATCATCCTGCTGAATCAAATGCCAAATGTTAATGAGATTTTAATTTGAGTGTCATTTGCAGAGAGACGGCTGGAGAAAATCTAATGGCTTTGAGAAGGGAAGCCAGCGCAGAAACACGGCTGTTTGGAAGGACAAAAGCAGTGAGGTGAACGAAACGCCTGTCACGATCCCAAAAGAAAGTTGCATTTGCTCATAAATTGGAGCTTTGTTTTGTATATCCTCATTTTATTGTGTGCTATTGCTCATAGGTTTAGTGATGTGATGAAACCTCACTCAAAAATTTTGAATAAATACATTTTGAAACTATGATTATTAAAATAAAGTCAAATAGATGCAAGTATTTAATAATAAACTATGACATTATTTTTTTGAATGCAGAAATCTTACTTGTTTCTCTCCTGTTTCATTTATGTATGACTGACAAATATGCATCATATTAAGTTTATTAGTTTATGTTAAAACTGTGTACTTTATATGCAGATACATAAATCTTTAATTTAGGCCTTAATTTTTTATACTTGTGAGAAATCTGCTCGATAAAGGAATAGTTCACCCAAAAATGAAAATTTGCTGAAAATGTGCTCACCCTCAGGTTATCCCAGATGTAGATGAGTTTGTTTCTTCATCAGGTTTGTAGAAATGTAGCATTGCATCAGTGTCTCACCAATTGGATCCTCAGCAGTGAATGGGTGCCGTCAGAATGAGAGTCCAAACAGCTGATAAAAACATCACAATAATCCATAAGTAATCCACACCACTCCAGTCCATCAGTTAACATCTGGAGAAGACAAAAGCTGAAACAAATCCATCATTAATACGTTTTTAATACATTAATACGAGTCCATATTCCATAATAACGCTTCCTCCAGTGAAAAAGTGCATCTCCTGTTGTCTCTCACATCAAAATCCAGCCACATATTTGTTTAGAGCTGTTTTGGCTTGTAAACGGTGCTTGAGCTGTGCAGATTTCTCTCCTGATTCAGACCAGACGACTGAATAATAAGCAATATTATAGATAGAAGACTTGTATTTTAGCTGGAAGCAACAGTAAAAACGTCTTAATGCTGGATGTGTTTCAGCTTTTGTCTTCTCCAGATGTTAACTGATGGACTGGAGTGCTGTGGATTACTTGTGATGTTTTTATCAGCTGTTTGGACTCTCATTCTGACGGCACCCATTCACTGCAGAGGATCCATTGCTGAGACACTGATGCAATGCTTCATTTCTCCAAATCTGATGAAGAAACAAACTCAACTACATCTTGGTAAATTTTCAGCAAATTCTAATTTTGGGGTGAACTGTTCCTTTAGGCAGCTTCCCTAACTAAGAGAAAACCCCTCACATGCTCAATTAGACTCTGAAGTGCTGAGCTGTTTAGTATTCCAGTCATGAATTGCCCTGATGGGGGTCGCTTTCAATTCAAGCTGTGTGTGTGTATGATGAAACCTCCCTCACTGGCAGCTGGGCCCCTCGGTCACATGACCTCTCTTCATCTCTGTGGCAATTACCATCATCATCATCAGTGTAGTTAAACAGAAATCAGTCCTGGGCCGCAGATATCAGGAGAGCGAGTGCAGGAGCGACGGGCCGCTTCACGCTGAAATAAACCCACATCTGTTCATTTCAAGTTCTATTCAGCTTAAAATCCACAATACATACATTTTTAAAACTACAAGGCAAGAAAGAGTAGCTTGATCTGTGCGTGGATTCACAAAGCTGCGTGTGTGTATGTGCTCAACGGTACTAAACCTGACAAAACCTCCCTTTGGGGACGTCCTCAAAAGTAAAAATGTTGTAAAAAGTTTTTGAAAGTAAGATTTCTCTTATATGTTTTGGCTTTAGGTTAGTGGGAATGATTATGTTTCTGTCTGTTTTGAATACTTTAAAAGAAGCATAAAAATCAATAGCCGTGATAAAGTGCTGCCGACAAGCACTTTACTAAACATCATAAATAATCTAAAGCAAGTGCATGACTGATATCAGTATATTCTGTCTTCTGATTGATCTATGCTACTGTTTGAAAGTTTGAAATCGGTAAGATTTTTTAAATGTTTTTGAAAGAAGTCTCTTCTGCTCACCAAGGCTGTATTTATTTAATTAAAAATACAGTAAAAGCAGTAATATTGTGAAATATTATTACAATTTAAAATAGCTGTTTTCTATTTGAATTTATTTTAAAATGTAATTTATTTCTGTGATGCAAAGCTGAATTTTCAGCATCATTACTGCAGTCTTCAGTGTCACATGATCTTCAGAAATCATTCTAATATGCTGATTGGCTGCTCAAGAAACATTTCCGATTATTATCCATGTTTATAAAAATTGATTAATCAATGTTTAAATTTTTTTTTTACATAACTTTGTTTTGCTGTCATAACTTCAGATTAAATATAGTATCAACTTATTCAAGCAAACAAAGGTATCAAATAAACGTTCAAATTTAAGTTCACTCAAACATGTTTAAAATTATAAATATAATATAACTATAAACTCATAATCTTAAAGGGGCCATATGATGCGATTTCAAGTTTTCCTTTCTCTTTGGAGTGTTACAAGCTGTTCGTAAATAGATAAGATCCCTAAAGTTGCAAAGACTAAAGTCTCAAGTCCTCCATAAAATGTGCTGCACACATCTGGATTTGGGTTAAACTGTTGTGGAACAGTGTAGTAAATACAACTTAACCACTGATTTCTAGTCGTGTCCTCTTTTGGAAGGCCAGTTTTAGTAGTTTTGTTATGGGATTTTGTTATTTTGTTATGTGTAGCTTTAGATTTACTTTTAGTCATTTGAATACTTCAACTGTTTATTTTAATCAAATTTTAACTTTTTTTTTAAAGGTAAACCACTTATTTATTCAATGTTGTAACTCTACAAGCTACTACAATCTAGCGTAGCGTTAGTTCTGGCAGGTCACGTTAGTCAAGCTCGCATCAGCTGACTCTCAGCTGATCCCCATCAA
>NW_015549681.1:442525-444881 GCF_001515605.1 Sinocyclocheilus anshuiensis | reverse complement strand
TACCGCCAATCCAAACTGTATGCTAATTGTCAATCATCTTTGACGATAGTGGTCCTGACAGAAATTTGTTTATTCATTACTTTATAATTATTTGCTTTGCAACTGGCATGTGATTTCAGTTTTATTAACTTTTGCATTTAATATTTTTAATATATATATATATATATATATATTTTAATTTTTTTTTGTAGAAAGACTGAAATAGCATTTTCTTGTAAAACTTACTACAATAATCTTTGTTTTATTGATAACTTTGAAAAATAATTTTTTACAGTGAAGGCTGAACAGCACAATCTTCCTCTGGATTGCTGATGTTTTTGCAAAGAGAAAGAATGCAAATTAAAAGGCACACACACCTTTCCCCTCAGCAGCAGCACACACACACACACACACACACACTCATGTTGTGTTTCCATGTTTTATGGGGACATTCCATAGGCGTAATGGTTTTTATACTGTACAAACTGTATGTGCTATTGCCCTACACCAACCCTACCCCTAAACCTACCCCTTACAGGAAACTTTGTGCATTTTTACTTTCTCAAAAAAACTCATTCTGTATGATTTATAAGCTTGTTTCCTCATGGGGACCTCAAAAATGTCCCCACAAGGTCAAAATTTACTAGTATTACTATCCTTGTGGGGACATTTGGTCCCCATAACGTGATAAATACCAGGTACACACACACACACACACACACACGCATGTTGTGTTTCCATGTTTTATGGGGACATTCCATAGGCGTAATGGTTTTTATACTGTACAAACTGTATGTGCTATTGCCCTACACCAACCCTACCCCTAAACCTACCCCTTACAGGAAACTTTGTGCATTTTTACTTTCTCAAAAAAACTCATTCTGTATGATTTATAAGCTTGTTTCCTCATGGGGACCTCAAAAATGTCCCCACAAGGTCAAAATTTACTAGTATTACTATCCTTGTGGGGACATTTGGTCCCCATAACGTGATAAATACCAGGTACACACACACACACACACACACACACACACACACACACCTGTCACCTCTCCTACACATGCGGTCAGGTTAGCGCCGGCGCTTGATTTGCACACAGATGCTCCGGCGGCACGGTGCAGTCGAGGCCCGTTGGCATGGGAACCCTCGGCCTCAGAGAGAATGCTGGGACTGTTTGACAGAACGCTGTCAGAACCCGAATGCATAATTACTGCCTTCCCTCTGACGAGCCAATTAGCACAATGAGCTCCAAAGTCCTTTAGACTCGCTCTGTTTGGCCGAAGAGAGAAGCACAGCATTCTTAAAAATAACAGATCCCGAAAGGCTTTGATAGCTTGATGTCACAGGAACAACTTTTCTGTGGTTCTTTAGAAAAACAAAAGCAACATCCTAGATTTGTGACGGTGACTTTTACACAGGTAACCAAAACCACTTGCATTTCTATGCTATGTTGTAACTTTACAAACTTTATACAGTTTATCACTTTGCTTCACAACTGTTACTTTAGTATTATTTATACTTATTATTTATAGTACTTATTATTTTGAATTAGCGTTTATGGTGATATTTTCAGTTTTCATGGCCCATGTTTTTAGCATGGGCTTTTGTCTTTTTTTATATTATTTTTATTTAGCTTTAGATTTATCTTAAATTTTAGTTTTGTAATTTTAGTATTTATTAATAATTTGAATTAACTTTTAATGTAATTTTCAGTTTTCATTTTAATTTTGGTTTTAGCAATTTTGTTAAGGGCTTTTTTTTGTTTTTTCTTTTTAAAATATGCTTCTATTTAGCTTTATATATTTGTTTTTGGTTTTAGTTTTAGCAATTTTAGTATTTATTAATATTTTAAATTAGCTTTTAATGTATTTTAATGTATTTTCAGTTTTCATTTTAGTTTTAGTAATTTTGTTATGGGCTTTTGTCTTTTATTATAATTTTTTTATTTCTATTTAGCTTGAAACAATTTGTTTATCCCTTGTTTTATATACTTTGCTTCATAACTGTTATTTCATCGATACTTTCAGTATAAATATTAATTTGAGTAATTTTGTTACTTTTATTATTCTTTTTCAAAAATATTTCCAGCTTTAGATTTATTTTCAGTTTTAGTTGTACAGTTTTAGTACTTCAGCTTCTAGGTTTTTAAAAGGTCAACACCATTTACACGCTACAACTTTAAACAATTTGTTTATTCATCACTTTATATACTTTGCTTCACAACTGGCTTGTAATTTTATCGACTTTTGCATTTATTATTTAACTTGGTTTCTCTCTCTCTCTGTAGATCATTGGCAGGTGGTTCATCTGCTGTGGCATTCTGGGAGATGTTGGCATTTGGAAAAGTCACCAGAATCCACCTGTTGACCCGCAGCAG
>NW_015549681.1:428466-442499 GCF_001515605.1 Sinocyclocheilus anshuiensis | reverse complement strand
AATCGCTCAGGTTTCCTCTCAGTGTGATTCGAGCGCTTTGGATTAGGCTGATTTCAGTCACAGAGAGATTCATATACGGAGAAGAAACTCTAAGTTTGATCCGGCTGAACGTCATAACCGCTGATCATAACACACACACTCACTCTCACACAGACACACACTCACACACACACACACACACACACACACACACACGTTTGCTTTAAGACTCTTTCAAAATGACTAGAGTAACCTAATGCCTAATAGAAAACTTTTTGCATATTTAGAAATGCAACAAAACCATTATTTATTGAATTGTTTTCCAAAAGAGGTCACACATTCACACAAAGTAAGGTTTCGTAAAATTTCATAAAATCTCACTTCTTGTGAATATTGTTTGCTCTTTGACAAATTGCTTGTTCTGTTCCTCATTTATGGCTTTGGATAAAAGCATCTGCTATAAGAATAAATGTAAATAAACATGAAATCAAGCTTAGTTACATTATTAATGCACAATCTTAGTGTTATTCTAAATGATGCATCATTATTGCAAAGAAAAATGGCTTTGTAGTCATTAATCAAAATTAAATAGCTTGCCCTTCCTCTGAAATTACATTCCCACAGTGCTATTTTATGTTTTTTATGATAGTTGTATTCATATTTTAATATTTTTAATTTAATTGTAATTTTAAAGTTTTAGTAATTTTGTTAGTATTTCATTTTTTTATGTCTGTATATATATATTTAATTTTAGTTTAATTAGTTTTAGTTATTATAGTACTTCTAGTAAACCAAATGAAAATTAAAAATGTTGCCTTGGCAACTAGCTCAAATTAAATATTTGTTTTGTTTTTTTTATTTCAAGCAATGATTTTTTTTTTTAATGGATTTTTGTTAGTATTTTGAATTAGATTTAATTGTTATATTTACCGTTTTCCAATTTCATTTTAGGTAATTTTTTTTGTAATTTAGTTTTTAATTGTTATTTCAGTTTTAGTTATTTTAGTACATCAAGTTAAACTAAATAAAAATGAAAAATGTTGCCTTGGCAACTAGCTGAATTAAAAACTATTTTTTATATTTTATTATATATTATTATATTTTACAATGAGACTTTGTCGCAGAATCCATTTTTTTTATTTCATCCATACACTGTAAAAATTAAACAGTTATTGGAGAATGTTTCAGAAGAAAATACCATTTCAGTTTTGTACTTAAATTTCATGTTTAATTAAATGTGTTACTTGCCATTTCTTTGTAACTATTTGTGAAATTTACTAGCAATTTCTAAGTGAAAATTGTTAAATCCTACCAATTTTTTTTAGTGCATGCTATTAGATAATGTTATCCAATTGCCAAATAACTAGTTAGGTACTGTGTTAATCCGAAACACTTGCTTTTCATGATCCAGGTAATTCCCACCATACATTTTCCCCTCATTGCATATCCTATTTTACTCTGAAATCACATTAAGGAAGTAAAATGGTTTGACTTCATATCACAATGATCAGACAGACTTACACTGGCAGCAGCTCAATGTGGCCACAGTAATGATGTAATAAAAAAGTTTAGTGTGTTTCTATTTGTAATATCTGAGAAAACCTGTGTTACTGTATTAAACCTGTCGGTCAAATAAACAGGAGAATGTAACTAGCGATCATCTTTATGTGTGATGCAGTATGTTTCCCGCAGGCGCTCCGTGTGCGTCTCGCTGCTTTAACTTATCTGGAACTCTGCCGCTGTACTTAAAGACATTGCTTTTCATTTTATGTGAAGCAGAGGGCTGCAGTGTGTCAGCTTCATTTGTCACGTTTATGAGCGTTTTCTGCTGCGTCTGGAGTGATGGAGAACTCGGCTATGCAGCAAAGTTTACAGGGTGAATGTTAAGAGACTTCAGTGCATTACTTCACCTGCTCTGGCTTATAAGTCTCAGATGTTTCTCCTGGAACAAAAAAAACCCAGATCTCAGTGATTTCTCAAAGTTTTTCAAAGTCAGAGACACTCATGCATTTCTCATTGAATCATCTGACCTGCTCCACACACATTCATTTTATAGCTTTATACTCCTATTGGATGACAATTATGGACTAATTTGTGTGTTTTTATATCTAGGAGAAACATCTGAGACAAAGCTGATGCTTAAATGCAAGAGAAAAGTCTCCTGAACTGAGCAGGAGCAGTAAAATGTTCCTCCGTCTCTCTCAGACATGCATTGCTCTTATTCACTTCTGTTCAGAAGAGGCGAGGTTTTGTCCAGACGGGCATGTAAATAAACAGATGCTGAAAGCCCCAGAGAGAGATTAATGGCGTCCATAAACAGATTAATTAATGCACGAGCTAGTGATTAAACAGCGGTCGGCTAAATCACTGCCTTTAACTGAAATAAACACTCATATTTAGTGGGAGACTGTTTCCTCTGGTCGGAAAATAATGGCGGATCAGGTTTAGCAGCAGAATTACTCCAAACCTCAAAATGAAGACAAATGATTTCTGAATATATATTTTGTGGCAGCATTGAACTACTGGAGCTGAACAGTGTGTTTATGACCTTTTTATCACCATGCAGAATGAGAGTCCAGACAGCTGATAAAAACATCACAATAATCCACACCACTCCAGCCCATCAGTGAACATCTGGAGAAGACAAAAGCTGCTTGTTTGTAAGAAACAAATCCATTATTAAGACGTTTTTAACTAAAAACTCTCATTCTGACGGCACCCATTCACTGCAGAGCATCCACTGGTGAGCAAGTGATGCAATGCTACATTTCTTCAAATCTGATAAAGAAACAAACTCATCCTAATCTTGGATGGCCTGAGGGTGAGCACATTTTCAGCAAAAATTATTTTAATTGTACTATACTAATGTTGTCCCACAATGCAATGTGCTTTGAACAGACCTTCCCTTTGCAGTGTGCATGAATTAACTGGCACTGACATCACCTGTCTCTCATTCTGACGGCACCCATTCACTGCAAGGGATCCATTGGGAAGCAAGTGATGTAATGCTTAATTTCTTCAAATCTGATAAAGAAACAAACTCATCCTAATCTTGGATGGCCTGAGGGTGAGCACATTTTCAGCAAAAATTATTTTAATTGTACTATACTAATGTTGTCCCACAATGCAATGTGCTTTGAACAGACCTTCCCTTTGCAGTGTGCATGAATTAACTGGCACTGACATCACCTGTGATTTTTAACATCTCTTTTTTTGATTCATTATTTAATTGGGCTGCCTAAAGCAGTGTTTGAACAAAACTGGATTCAAAAATACAAAATAAGCATATTTATTTATGAGATAACGGAATGTTGCTCGTTGAATTTTTGAAATGTTTATCATTGCATACTTCATACTTTTTTACATGCCATTTTTCATAATAAGCAGTTTCTAGTATATGTGCAGCATGCACTTGTATTTCAAAGTGTGTGTGTGTGTGTGTGTGTGGATACTTGATTAGAGTTTATTGGTTACAGGCCTTGAGTCAGCATTTCTCTCCACTGCAACAGAGACACAGAGACTTTACTGAGTCTCAGACCAACACCGAAGCTGAAAGTCCTAATTTCTGTCAGTGCAAACAATATCAATAAGCAGTAATTCAGTATTTTAAAACAATGTTAGATCTCTGTTGATATGTTTGAGATATATGCTGGTGTGCCTAATGATTTCAATTTCAGTTTTTCCCCTCTTCAGGTAAAAGTCCTCAGGGATCTGAGAGTTCAGTGAGTTTGTCATTAATGGCGCTCAGATCATAAGCTCAGCTCACTCTAAATATGGACTCCATTAACCTCATTATGTTTTTCACGGATGATATACTTCTGTTCATGGCTGTAAGAGTTATTCCTGAATCTACCCAATGTGTCTAAATTATACAGCGACTTTCAGGGGGTCAAATTCTTAAAGGATAGTTATACTGCAATTTCTGTGGGCCAAATTTGGGGCGTGATTAGTTAAGGTTCGTTCGCGCATGCGCAACGCAACTTTTGGCGCCACCTGCAGTTAGTCAAACGTACCATCTAATTTATTTTATTTTATTTTTAAAATAAATACTAATGTTTTTGTCATTTTTTTCATGTAAATATGCAATAGAGTTAGGGAAAATGACTTATTTTGCTAATGTGCTATGGAGCACTGATAACTGTTGCTATGGTTTCGCGAACGCAACTTTAGTTCGCTAGCGTCTATTTTCGCCCTCTTCAGGTAAAAACGCTCTCTGTCTAACGTCAAACCGTTAGGCTATTTAACTTTCAGTTTACTTGAACGTTGCTTATGAAATATGATTTAAAGTTCGGTTTAGTCAGTAAAAACTGAAGCAGTATAGTTAACTTACTGGATTTTCAACCTGTTGTGCGGCGTTCTACGCGTTTACCAACAGAAAGCTGCTTGTTTTGTTAGTGATTGTGTGAGTTGTGCTTTATTCATTGCTATATATTGATAATGCACTGTAAAAAAAACAATTTGTTGGGTCAACTTAAAAATCTTTGTTCCCGCTGCCTTAAATTTTTTTATCTTAAAGGGGTCATATGATGTTGCTAAAAAGAACATTATTGCAAATCTTCCCACATAGTGAAGTAGACATGTGGGGGCGTGTTTAGGGCGTGGACAAGTCTTAACTTTTATGAAGAATATCTCTTTGGATTTGAGACTTTAGTCTTTGCAACTTTACAGATCTTCTTTATGCACCAAGAGCTTGTAACGCTCCAAAGAGAAAGGAACAATTGAAATCGCATCATGACCCCTTTAATTTTTTTCGGTGTGATGCAGTTGTTTCAACATGCGTTTTTGAGTTGAAACAACAGTTCTACTAGTTCATTCAAGTTTCAGCTTAGTTGAGAGGGCCAAATAAACGTAAATTTTCTTGTTGTCTGGAAAATATAAAAAAATGTCTACCAAAAATAAAAAAGAGTTGAAATGGCAAAATCTCAAAATTATTTTGTACACTGTGGATAATGGACCTTTTTAGTTGCGAAATTTCGTCGAATTTTCGCGTATTCGGGTAAATTCAGTCATAATAATTTCAATTGACTTAAATCCAGATTAAAAACATTAAAAACTCAGTGCACTGTAGTCCATAATATACAGTAAATGTTTAACTATAAATAAATGTTTAGCTATTTTATAATTAAATAGGAGCCTAAAATGATTTGTTAACACTCATGATGTAGCTATTGATGTATTCTCCCAGGAGTTCCGTTCAAATGTGAATGCATCTCTCTCTCTCTCTCTCTCTCTCTCTCTCTCTCTCTCTCTCGGGTTCGGGAGGGGGTTTTGTGGTTTTGTGCTCCTCTTCCTCTCCAGCACGCTTTTGTTTCTGATCTCTCCAGTAGACGGAGGCGCCGCTGCGGAGAGGCCGGCGTCAAGCTGCGCGCGTCTCTCCTGTGCCCGTTCGTCCGCGGGTGTGCCCGGTGCTTGTCATTGCTTTACCGTCGGAAACTGTTCGAGAACAATTACAGCTTCATTTGTGGAGTTCAATTCATTTCATGTGACTGAAGTTCGAGCAGACTCGGATCGGATTGGCTCTTTCTCCGCCAGTGGCACCGGGGCATCCGCACTTTGGTTCGGTTCGGCTCAGCTGATCTTCATCCGTTCAGCCGGTGTGGACTCATACTCTTGAGCTCTGACAACTTGAACAACTCCAGGTAAAAAGGAAACCTTCTCGTAACTATTGCTTGCGGATTAATGCGCAGTAGGGGTTTTGGTGGATATCTGATTTAGTGGATCTTTCAAATCCGATTTTACCAGATGTCTGTAATCTCATCCAAATCTGGTTTGGGCATCATGCTGTAATTTTTGCTTGCATGACTTGATTGTCTGAATGGGTAAATCTCGTTCTGTTTGAGCATCTGCAAATGTATGCAATCATAGTGAATGTTATTGCATCGTCTTTGTGGGAGATTTTTGGAAATACTTTAGAAATCTAAAGGAACCACAAGAAACTCTGACTGATGTCCAATGTATTTACATTTAACATTTTGTATTCAGCAGATGGTTTTATTCAAGGATAGATAGAACATTGTAAACATTTCTATGAAAAGAGTCATAATAGTTTAAGTATGAGATAGAACAATGCAGTAAAGTTATTAGGCTATAAGAAATGTCAAAATCCACCAGTGCATCGCAAGTCGCAAGATTTTGAACAAAGAATGCATAGAATGCATGTAATTGTTTACTTAAGTTAAAATCATAGTATAAGATACTTTCTCTTTTGCAGGTTGCTTTGGATAAAAGCATCTACTAAATGCATAAATGTAATAAGATTAGTATAAGTGAAATACAGAAAAGAATAGAAAGATGGAACAATATAGTGGAAGTTATTATAAGAAATCCCACTATTGCATTGTAAGTTGCAAGATATGGAACAAAGAATGCATGTAATTTTTTTAAGTTGAAATCATAATATAAGAGCCTTCCTCATTTGTAAGTCTCTGCTAAATGCATTTGTAAGCAACAGCTAAATGCATACATGTAAATGCAATAAAATAGATTAGTACACAAGTTAGAGCAGAAGTGAAAAGCAGAAAAGAATAGAAATATATAACACTACAGTAGAAGTTATAAGAAATGCCAAAATCCAACCACTGCATTGCATGAAATATCCAAATATTTAAGTTAAAATCACAGCATAAGATACTTCCTCTTTTGCACTTTGATTTGGACAAAAGCCCTAACCCTAACCCTAACCCAACGGTAAAAGACAGTAAAAACCTGTTAAATGGTTAACGGTAAATTCCCCTACTATATACGGTGAAAAACTGTATTGGACATTACATGTATTGGACATTAATTTTACGGTAGTATATCGTTTTTGGAAGTGAAAAAGACTGTATAATTTACAGTGAATAACCGTAAATTGACATTCCCAGAATTCCCTGCATTACATTTCAAATTTGATGTTTTTTTGTTGAAATAACCATGTTTCTTCTTAATTTTTTCTTATCAGTTTTGTATATTAGGGTTGTGTGTTAGACCTAATGTTGTTAAATGAATGTTCATTGCATTATTTCAGTTTCATGTGTGTTACCGTGATGGTATTTAGTGTTTGTGTGAATGACGCTGTGCACCTTCTATATATGTTATTATTTAAAAGCTGCTTGTGATGGGCTTTGGTTCATCATGTGACTTTCTCATCACCACCTGCATTTGGTGGTTATCAGTGTATTACAAAGCTACAAAACAGATTTCAGTACTTCAATAGGTTGGTATATTAACATTATATCAGTTAATGAAATTATGGTATTTAACTGTAAATTTAAGTTAAAACCGTAGAACCTAAAACGTTGCTATTGTATTTTTTACGGTAAAATTCCGGCAACCACAGCTGCCGTTTTTTTACCGTAAATTTTATGGAATTTTTTTTTACAGTGTACTAAATGCATAAATGTAATAAGATTGATTAGTACACAAGCCAGAGCAGAAGGGAAATGCAGAAATGAATTGACAGATAGAACAGTGCAGTAAAAGTTATTATAAGAAATGCCAAAATCCCACTATTGCATTGCAAGTCACAAAATATCCAACAAAGAAAATCATTGCAAAAGATATTTCCTCTTTTCATTGCAAGTTGCAAGATACTGCACGAAGAATGCATACAAATATTTAAGTTAAAATTACAGCATAAGACACTTCCTTTAATGCAAGTCGCCTTGGATAAAAGTGTCTGCCAAATGTATAATATGTAATAAAAACAGTCCACAAGCTAGAAAAGAATAAGAAATGCCAAAATCCCACCATTGCAATCAAGATATTAAACAAAGAATGCATGTAAATGTTTACTTAATTTACAATCATAAGCAATGATACACCATAAAATGACTACTTCAAAATGTTTTTTTTTTTTGTGTTGCAATGTCCAAATTAACCAGTTTTTAAGAGTCAAATCAGACAGAAATAGTTCCAGCTCCGATCAGCTGATTCCTGAAGCTGTAGTCTTGTACAGATGAGGGTGTGCTGTAAATATCAGCTTATGAACACTCTCTCTGCTCCTTTATAGCAGAAGAGAGATATCAGTATCGGTGAGCATTAGTAAGTGTGCTCGACAGGCAGCTGCAGTTCTGCGCAAGAGGCTAAGATCTCGTTCCCTGTGGCAGCCGTACTGAAGTTGCTGGAGATCAAAAAGTCCCTGGCAGCTGCGGGCATTTATTATTCATCCCAGCACCTCTTCACAACCCCACCGAGCATGTGGAGGCTCTTCAGACCTGTACGACACACTGACCGCAGTGCTGTGACATCATAATAACAGGCCACTCAGACAGCTGCCAGGATTCTCCATCAGCATTTCCTTTGGGATTGTCTGCAATTTGTGATTTTTGGGTTTAATTGTGGGCCTAAAATGGGTGTGTGGGTTTAGAGGGCCACAATGAGAGGTTAGGGTGAAAATAAGAGGATTAATGGTGTTGGATTTATTGGAGTCTGATAATGAGATGGTGTTTTAGGGGTGAAGGGAGCGAAGGGTGAACGGGTCAGAGAAATCAGGGCTCAAGGACAAGTGTTATGTATAGTTCACAAATCCGAACAATCTGGTCAGCCTTTGTGTTTCAGTGACCGATCGATGCAGTACGAACCCCTCTTTCTTTCTCTGTCTCTCTTTTTCTAACACATATTCAGATTCTAATTCAAGCATTTTTGTTGGCATGATAAAAAAGTAGTATAAATATTAGGCCTTTACAGATAAAATATCTAAAATTTCAGTAATAACAAAGACTATGGTTTCTCTCTCTCTTCTCTTGCAGCTGTCTGTCTCTTTGTCCTCTTAAAGAGCCAGTCTGTTCAAAAAGCAGCTCAACACAATATCAGAGGCTCTTATTCACCAGTTTGGCCACTTTATGACACTCACTGCTCTCTCTCACACACACACAGAGCGTATATGAGCATTGAAAACAGTCATTGAGAGTCTAAATGGTCTATACAGTATCAAGATTGGCCATAGGTTATATTTCATTCCAAAGTTGAAATAAAGTAATAAGAAATTATATTTCGCACCAAGACACCATTGAGATTTTGACCTTACAGCATTATGACACTATTTCCTTGTTTTATTGTTGTGATTATTTTTTATGATTATTTTACTTCCTTTTATGTAAAGCACTTTGAATTACCCTTTTCAAGGTATGAAATGTGCTATATAAATAAACTTGGCGTGCCTTGCCTAACATGGGATGCATTTGCAGTATATTGATTTTAATTTAAAAATCAATATAAAATACTCAAATAATTAAAATAATAATCATAATTAAACATTTTGAATTTTTATTTTTACAGTAATGAGAATTATAATTTGTATTTATAATTTTTTACTTTTAATTATATATATATTTTGCATTTTTTTGTTTAATTTTTAAATGTTTAAATGTCTTGAAAATAATGTGAAAATCTGAAATATCGTAATAGCTTAATGGCATGAATCAAAAGAGGCTTTATTTTCTTTAGGTAAAATATAATTTTAGATCTTGGGGTGAACTATGACTTCGCATGGATATGTCACCTGGATTTTGAATTTTCTGAAAATATCATAACTGTTCAGATTTGGCTGATATCGGAAGTGGAAAATGTCCTATTTTGTCCAATTTAAAGATAACAGATTTCAAAAGTAGCCTGTTTTTATTTCACATAAAACTGTCTGATTTTACCTAAAGTGTCTAAAATTAAGAGCTTCATTGTGAATTGTTCATTGTTCTGTATCGGTGCGTTCATGAGCACAGTGTCCCTTATAAACCTCGTTTCTCAGTGTTTGTGTTCAGTGTGTGTGTGTGACGGCGTCTGTTTGCTCAGTGTTTAGTCTGTATTTGCCATTAAGTCCTTCATCTCCATGGATCAGCAGCTGATGAAATGACGTGGACATGATGTTTCTTTAACAAACATGCTGCTACTCTGGGTTTAAACACTCTGCTGTATTGATTGGTTTATACTGCTGACCATCTGCATACTGGACTCTCTGCCAATGAGCATAGACAAAGTTTAACTAAGCAAAAGAGAGCAAAATATCAAAAAATATCATATGAAATGGACTTAACAACTGCAAAGTAATGCCCTGGCAAACACCCACAATACCCTAGCAACTGCATAGCAATGCCCTGGCAACTGCACAGCAACACCATAGAAACCAGCCACACAACCCTAGCAGCTACATAGCAACACCCTGGCAACCCTCCACAACACCCTAGCAGCTACATAGCAACACCTTGGCAACTGCATGGCAATGCCCTGGAAACCGCATAGCAACACCCTGGCAACCACCTACAATGCCTTAGCAACTGTATAGCAACACTCTGGCAACCACCCACAATGCCCTAGCAACTGCATAGGCACGCCTTAGCAACTGCACAGCAATGCCCTGTCAACCATCCACAATACCCTAGCAGCTGCATAGCAACACCTTGGCAATTGCATGGTAATGCCCTGGTAACCACATAGCAACACCCTTTCAACCACTTACAATGCCCTAGCAACTGCATAGCAATGCCCTGGCAACCATCCACAATACTCTAGCAGCTGCATAGCAACCACCCACAACTCCTTAGAAGGCTGGTAAGTTTTACTTGTGCAAACAGCACATTTATTTAAAAAAAAGTAAAAATCACAGAAACAAACACTTGTAACCTTGTGTGCAAACACACGAGCGTCTCAAGAACACAGGACACGCTCATGCATAATTAATTGTGTCTGGATGTGTGTGAGTTCACAGGAGGGTCTCTGGCAGCCTGCCAGACACAAGCCAACAGAAACAGGACTCTTCCTTTCAGAACCTTTCAGCTTTATTCAGTGGTTATTTTGTTATGCATTTACTCCTGAAGGGAAAATTCAAACAAAAATTAAAATTCTCATCTCATCATTTACCCACCCTCATGTGCTCTAAAGCCATATGAGTTTCTTTTCTTTTGCAGAACACAAAAGGAGATATTTTAAAGAATGTTCATGCTGCATCTTCCATGCAATGAAAGCAAAAGAGGACAGGCTACAAAAATGACAAAAAAACCCCCCCCACCATATAAGTACCAAAAAATGCTGCTCATGGTTTAATTTCAGATGTTAATGGTTTGTTATTGGATTCAACCTGGCAACATGTATCTTAATGAGTCATATGAATGTATGCAATCTGAAAGATTTTAGAGCAGAACATTTTCAGTGAATAGCGGCTTACATTTCTGTCGTATGGCTTCTAAAGACTTGAAATATACTGCACTTATATAAGTCTTAAGGATACTGTTAGCAGCTTCAAGGCTGTTTTATTCATTAATTTGATGTAGGGGTGGGCGATATGACCAAAA
The DNA here is from genome assembly GCF_001515605.1 of Sinocyclocheilus anshuiensis. Taxonomy (NCBI): domain Eukaryota; kingdom Metazoa; phylum Chordata; class Actinopteri; order Cypriniformes; family Cyprinidae; genus Sinocyclocheilus; species Sinocyclocheilus anshuiensis. Next base: position 431,256 of record NW_015549681.1, on the reverse strand, counting down.
TCTTATATCGCGATATGAGTTATTTTATTTCTCGGTAACGATATATATCACAATACAGTATAGTTATCACAAAATTTTTGATACCAAAGAAATTTCATTGTCAATATCACAAAAAAACTAATACTAGCCTAAATTAAAAAACAAAAGACTCAAGCTTACTGAAGACAAGTAAACAGTCAACGATTAAATAATGTTAAGAAACTAATTACAAGCAATAGGACAAAAAACTACAGTAGAGCAAATAAATAAGAAAGGCTACATGCATTATATAAGGTAATCAAATGTATAAAAACACTGCATATTCTTCACTGTGTAAATTAAATATATATTTATTCTCATTAAAGTTACAAAACTGATTTTGTCAAAGCGTTGAGAGATTTTCTCTCTTGAATATTAGACTGCTGTCACTTTAAGAGCTGCCTGGATCCAATATATTGTTACACATGTGTTTTTTTTCTCAGCTGTTTGCTTTCACTTAAGACCTAAATTACTGTGTTTACAAGGATACTTGCACATATACAGTTGTGTGTATTTAACGATTCAAGGCCTATAAAGCGGCAAAAATAACTTGGTTCAATGCTCCAGCGCTATGAGCACTGTCTTCACGTGTGCGTGCCTCTCTGACAGCACTCAGAAACAGTCTCTCAGACAGCACGCGCATATAACGAAATGAGCTCTCTTTCGCTGCTGATTGCATTTCAATGGCTTAAAATCACTTGTTTGTAAATCTTAATGCTTAAAAACGTGTGCTAACTGTAAGTTTTTGTGACCACGTAGCACAAAATGATGACTTTGTTTATTTTTGCTTAAACTAACTCTTAAAAATATTTTCAGGCTGTGAAACCCTTTTTGGAAGAGTTTTCTATTTTTAAAAAGATATGGCAGGTTGTATGGGTAGTGAAATCAGCCCCATACAGTCTCTCATTATAGAGGATTGCCGAGCACACATGCAGAATCTCTGATGATGTTTGTCAAAGTTCATGCTGGTTTAATTAAGTTGAACATCATTTCATTAATATCTGCTGAATCACTGCTGTGGTGATGAACACGGTTACAACAAAAACTTTATAATAGCAACACCATGGCAATCACTGACAACACACTAGCTACTGCATAGCAGTCCCTTAGCGACCACACACAACTACCCACAACACCCTAGCAACTGCATAGCAATACCCTGGCAACCACCCACAATGCCCTAGCAACTGTATAACAATGCCCTGAAAACCACCCATATCGATCCACCAAGTGTCTAGCAGTGCACCGGCAACCACACACAACACCCTAGCAACTGCATAGCAATGCTCTGGCAACCACCCACAGTGCCTTAGCAACACCTTAGCAACTGCTCATAAACAAACTGGTAACTGCATAGTGCATACCAATGTCCCGGAAACCCCCCAAAATGCCTTGGCAACTGCATAGCAACTCTCTGGAAACTGCAATGCCCTGACAAAAATCCATATCGACACAGCAATTGCATAACAATGCCCTGGCAACCACACACAACACCTTAGCAACTGTATAGAAACGCTCTATAACCAACCTCCAACACCCTAGCAACTGCATAGCAATGCCTTAGCAACTGCTCATAAACAACTCGGCAACCACTCATAATGACATAGCAACTGCATAGTAATGCCCTGGCAACCAACCACCATAATCAACCCAGCAACTGCATAGCAACGCCCTGGCAAGCAAACACAATGGCTTAGCAAATCTTTGGCAACTGCATAGCAACACCCTGGCAACCAACCACCAATATTGACTTAGCAACTGCATAGTAATGTCCTGGCAACCACCTACCCATATCAAGTCAAGTCACTTTTATTTAAATAACGCTTTATACAATACAGATTGTGCCAAAGAAGCTTTACAGTGTCAAACAGGAAAATAGTTTGTCAATAATGCAAGATGACAATAGCAAACAATCAATTTTTCAGTTAAAGTCAGTTCATTGATGATTCAGTGATGTCATCATCCAGTTCAGCTCTCTTCCAATAGTGTCTGTGCAATCAGTCAAGCGTCCCCAACTAAGCAAACCTAAGGCGACAGCGGCAAGGAACCAAAACTCCATTGGTGACAGAAATGGAGAAAAAAAACCTTGGGAGAAACCAGGCTCAGTCGGGGGGCCAGTTCTCCTCTGGCCAGACAAAACCAGCATGGCTTGGTTTAATTCCAGGCTGCAACACAGGTCAGATTGTGCAGAGGACTTGTCAGGTTCCCATGGTCTTGTCCCGATGGCCGTCTAGTTGACGAGGTCTTCGCAGGGGATCTGTCTCTGGGGCTCATTCAGTTGACATGGTCTCTGCTGACATTCAGGGCTGTACAGGTCATTTCTAGGTGCTGATCCACCATCTGATCTGGAAACGAATTGGATCTGGGTGACTACAGTAACCTCAGAATAAGAATAAAACAGACTAATGAATGGCTGTTGCATGCATAAAATGCAACCTTTTTATTCTGACAGTGTATGATTTCTATTAACATTACAGACAGGGTCGGTGCCAGAGTGCACAAAGTGAGGGGGCAGGCAGAATTTATTGGGGGGCCGCACTTTTTTTTTGGAGGGGGGGCGTTGCTTTGAAAAAAAAAAAAATTTCTGAAAGTAATTTTCAGATGCAACGGGGGAAAAACGGGATATACACAAACATGAAACTTGCAAATAAAATAATCTGATATATAGCCTATGTACAATTTAATAACATATAGCCAGTGTTGGGAAGGTTACTTTGAAAATGTAATAGGTTACAGATTACAAGTTACCCTATTTAAAATGTAATAGTAGTG
>NW_015549681.1:425661-426646 GCF_001515605.1 Sinocyclocheilus anshuiensis | reverse complement strand
GATTGCATGCGGTCGGAGATTCCCGTGTTTACAGCTCCGTAAAATAACCTACTGGAAGCTCTGTAGTTTTGCTGTATAGGCCTATAGATAAAAATATTAAAATTACAAACACACAATAACATTTTAAGTTACTTCCATTTCTGAAAAAAAAGAATGTAGGCCTAGTAATTGATGTTATAAATACACACGCCTGATTTTTGTTTTAATTATCCATCGTACATAAAAAAACAACAAAAAACATTTAATCAAGACTGAAAAAAGCCAGAAGTGAATGTAAACCAGATTTTGCACAGACTCTGTTGTTATCTGTGAAGCCAAGCATAAGAATAGCCTACTAATGTAAATTTGTTAACCCACAGTAACAAATTTTAACAGATTAATCGCATATTTTCGTTTGCTGCATGCTTTTAAAAAAAAAAAAATAAAAAATATTTTTGTTGTTGTTGAGGAAAATAAAAAAAAAGATACGTCTCGTATAAGTTGCGAAATAATAAATAACGGCAGGCCTAATAATGTTATAATGTACCGACATTATGAACACTATAGGATATTTTAGTTCCCCTCACTTTACAACAAATCCTTTAAATTTGACCGTATCAGCACAGAATAAGAATTTAAAAATATATAATTCGAATGGATAAATATAATTGCAGTATATAATAATATATGCTTAGCAATAAACATGCCAAAACAAATTAATTTATAAAAAAACGTAAGGTACAGTTGGGCTTACCTCTCTCAGGCACAAATCCAAATGTGTCCATATTCGTGATGTAGCTGAAGCTAAACTATTAGCCTTATTAGGTAAAATAGGCTTTGTAGTTCACTCGTGTTCCACTATCGACGGAAAAATATCATAATGAGGAAAAATATGCCGCAGTGGAGCGGGTCTCACGCCGAACAGCACGGTGAACGGCTGGCTGTTTCCAATGAATGCAGTAGCTTAGTGTGCGCGTGAGGCGCCGGCGCGATCAAACAGCTGAAA
>NW_015549681.1:423283-425467 GCF_001515605.1 Sinocyclocheilus anshuiensis | reverse complement strand
TGTGTGCATTGAATTTATTTAATACACGAGTTTCACAATTTGAGTTGAATTACTGAAATAAATGAACTTTTCCATGACATTCTAATTTATTGAGATGCACCTGTACAGTAAATGAGGTTTGGGAATAGAAGTCTTCCCTAGGAACATTTGTCTTTTTCTTTAGTTGAACACCTTTATTTTTTGCTGCTTACGGTGCATATAAGCATTGCTGTGGGAATAAGGCTGTGAGTTTTGAACTAGATGTATCATCTACTAAATGGAAATTCAGTCTTTTTATGAGCAGCAAGAGCTATATTCACACATCATATCTAAGTGCTACATAAACCATGAGCATGGAAAAACTCCCACCAGAATTAAAAGACATAAAAAGTAATTGTGGTTTCTCCAAAAAAACTTATGTATTGATTTTTCTTAAAACATCAGCCTGCCCTGGGACTACAGATGACAATTAGCCACGCTGCTTCAATCTATCACATTTCATTTTGATTTTATTATTATTAATGTGTATTGTGCCTGATTAAATAATAAATTAATAGAAATGGGAATCTTTTAGCTTTGCACAGTGCACTTCAAACTAGTTTGACACCTTTTTAAGCCTGGGTTAAGCAATTTCACACTTGTGATTTTGAAATAACCTTACTTTATATAGTTGCATAAACTTTCATATACTATTTCAGTGTCAGTTTTTGAATCCTCCTTCTTTTGTGTCTTCTATCTTTTCAATGTCAGTAAATCATTTTTAATGCCAATTATTCTTTATGATTAACAATAAAAAAAATCAAATAATCAATAATATTGTCAAATAACACTTCTTTTTAATAATAATATAAAAAAATTAATTATGCTTAAAATAGTTTTCCCTATAAAATCCTCTATTTTATTTTATAGTAATGACATGTGAGTGTGTTTCAGCACTGGACAGCTCCTGATTCACTCACTGCTGTCTCATTACTGAATCAGATGCTGTTTACACCGAGAGAACGTGTTTGTGTGAATATCAATGACTGTTCCTGGGGTTTCTGTAATGCTTTTGTCTTGCTAATGTATTTAGTATACAGTATATTTACATGTCAGATCTTCATTACTATTATTTCTGTTGAGCTGAGATTGATGTTTAGTGGTGTTTGCTAAGTCAAGCATCACTACCGCTATTGTTCAGACATGAATGATTCCTCAAATCATGTGTCTTGCTAGTGAGTTTTGCATGGGTGAAACTTGATATTGATGTAATCTAATGTACTTCATTTAGTCATATTATTAAATAAATTAGTAATTTTACATATATTTTTGACTTGAACTGTATATACTGTACATAGTTGTGTCTTCAGATTAACTTCTTTTTCGCATCATCTTTAGAAAAAAATAAAAATAAATGTAATTTATTATGATTATTTTCAGTGGAGGATATAAAGAAATTAATTTCCACAAAACTAGAGCTCTTGGGTCGGGGAAAAACACTGCACTGAAACAATAGCAGTTTAGTATCCTTGGAGGTATTTTACTTGCATTGTTAATGACTTTCACTCATGAAAATCAAATTTCACAGGAAAAGAAAACTGCTATTATTCTCCTCCATCTCTCTCTTTAATTGTACGTCTTCTGTCGCTCCGTTGGTCTGCAGGAGGTCTTTCCCAGCCCCCCTCGGCCATCCTCCATAGACGTGTTATGGGCAGTTAAAGAGAGAGAGAGAGAAACAGTCAAACAAAGGAAGGCTCTCAGTTTCTTTGTGTTTATCATCTGTTCTCCTCGCGTGACTCGCAGACGGATGCTGATAGGAAGCGCCTTCAAGAGTGTTTGGCTTGATAGAATGTGACAGAATTTGTGTTTCTGCAATTACAGTGCAAATGTGATCATTAAATTAAAAAGAAGTCATTTGGAAATGTTTTATCAGGTAACATGTAAAGTCACTGGTTTTGTTCCAAATCATTTTATGTAACTGAATCAGATTGAATATAATAGGAATATATAATGAGAAAAAAATCTGTCAACAGCACATTGACACAATCCTTGCATAAGATAATTTTTAATGCCAGTTATTCTTTAAGTGTAACAATAAAAAATGTAATAATCAATAATATTGCCCAATAACCCTTAAAAAAAAAAAAAAAAAGTTATAAGTATATTTTTAATAAAGCTTACTATTGTTTTCCCTATAAAATCCTATTTTGTGTATATATATATATA
>NW_015549681.1:419273-423238 GCF_001515605.1 Sinocyclocheilus anshuiensis | reverse complement strand
CTAAATTAGGTTGCATGAATGATAGAAAAACATCTGTAAGATGTCTATCAACAGCACATTGACACTTTTTACGATGTATATATTAATGGTCTTTCTTGTTATGTTATCTTTAGTATATCATTTTATAATGCCAGTTGTTCTGTATTTAAAATTATTAACTAAAAAAAATAATATATATATATATATATATAATTGATAATATTGTCAAATAACACTTATTTTTAATAATAATATTTAATAATAATTATAAATATATTTTTGCTAATTAAGCTTTTTCCCCATAAATCCTATTTTGCACATTTTTTACACTGAAATTACACTGTAAATGTTTTTCCTCAGGTAGCATGTACATTTACTAAATTCCATTCCAAATGATTTAATATGACTAAATCTGCTTGAATATATTAATTTGCACAAATAAAAGAGGTCAGATCAGAATGAAAACATCTGTTTAGTTTATAATTTAAAAGTCCTTCTTGTTTTGCATCTTTAGAATATAATTTTTAGTGCCAGTTATTCTTTATTTAAAATGAACAATTAAAAGAAATTCAATAATTGATAATACTCAAATAAAAAATAATATTCACTTATTTTGAATAATAATAATATTTAAACATAATTTAAAAAATATTTGTTCTTACAGTTGTTTTCCCTATAAAACCCTGTTTTGTACATTTATTTAAAATGCGAATCATTTTTAGTGCCAGTTATTCTTTATTTCAAATTTAAAAAATCAAATAATTGATAATAGTGAAATCAAAAATAATAATCACTTATTTTGAATAATAATATTTAATAATTATTTTAAACATATTTTAATTAAAAATGTTACAGTTGTTATTCCTACAGTATAAAACCCTATTTTGTACATTTATAAAAAATAGTATATTTTTCGATCTTTATAGTATGGAATTAACTAATTACGTGTTTGTTTTTCAGCAGACCTCAAAAAGCTGCAACAGAAATGTGTTAAACGCAGAGTCTCACCACCACCGAGTGTGAACCGATATCCATATGCAAAAGACAATGAAGCGTTTTTTTCCCTCCACGGTTAGTTTGAGTCTCCCGGTATGCCGGACGGTGTAACCATGGCAACCACACAGCCTGTTAACACTCGCATTACCAGCCGGTTGACAGTCAGATGCTCGGCAGGCTCATATGCATCATATAGACAGCTATATTTGTTAGTTTATCGGTGTGGATGATGATGATTAGCACGTCAGCAGTCTGTCTTACTATCAGTCTGTCTGTCTGTCTGTGGATTAACCGGCTGACAAGCTTCATTATTTCATGTCCCTCCTCCTTTAGAGATGATTCTTGTCTTTTGGTTTTGTGCTCGTCTCTGCTAAAGTACTATCTGTCTGTGGATTAACCGGCTGACAAGCTTCATTATTTCATGTCTCTCCTCCTTTAGAGATGATTCTTGTCTTTTGGTTTTGTGCTCGTCTCTGCTAAAGTACTTCAGTAATTGGCCATGAAGCGCTTCTGGCCACTGGCGAGACTTTGATCTGTTTGTTTCTCTGTAAAGACGCCTGAACCAGTTTTCTGTGTTGAATTGGCACCAGCTGAGTTGAGAGAAAAACTGTGCTTAATCGATCTGCATTTCATGTTAGGCTGTATTTGTGTGAATATACATATGCTTTAAGCATACAAAACAAGCATGTGTCCCATGCAAAAAAGCATGGTTTTAGATATATTGCATTCGCATACGTTTTATTTTATGTTTACATTAATTTAGTCTATTATTGTTATTTTACATATTTCTTTTATGTTCTATATATATAATACTTTTAGTTAGCATTAACAACACTGAATTCAGAATTTCTTATTTCAAAGTACTTTATTTGTATGAATATCTTTATAATTTTGTGAAAGCAACAATAAATTAAAATAGTATTATAGTATAGTATAGTATAGTATTTTTTAATAGTATTAAAACTAGTATTAAATTTAATTGTGGTATATTGAAGTAGTATATCCTTTGAAATGTATTTACTTGCTGTTTCACAACAAAATATCTGAAATCGGTTGCGATATACAGTGTGAGCATTGATTATAGTTTGACCTTTGTGTGTGTGTGTGTGTGTGTGTGAGTGTGTGAGTGTGTGTCGGCTGTGCTAAAGTCCTACAGTAATTGGCCATGAAGCGCTGATGGCCACTGGTGAGACTTTGATCTGTTTGTTTCTCTGTAAAGACGCCTGACGCAGTTTTCTGTGTTGAATTGGCACCAGCTGAGTTGAGAGAAAAACTGTGCTTAATCGATCTGCATTTCATGTTAGGCTGTATTTGTGTGAATATACATATGCTTTAAGCATACAAAACAAGCATGTGTCCCATGCAAAAAAGCATGGTTTTAGATATATTGCATTCGCATACGTTTTATTTTATGTTTACATTAATTTAGTCTATTATTGTTATTTTACATATTTCTTTTATGTTCTTGTGTCTATACTTTGTTGTTTAATATTGTAAAGCATTGTGCTTCATTCATGAAAAGCAAACAAAATGAACAATTAAAAGAATTCAAATAATTAATAATGTTGTCAAATAACACTTATTTTTAATAATAATGTTTAATAATTATCATAAAATATTTTAAATAACCTTACAATTCTTTTTGCTATTAAAATCTTACTTTTTGTGAATTTTTTGTACTGTTTTTGTCTTTAATTAGACTGAAAAAATGTTTTGTCAGGTAACATGTAAATGAAATTAGAATGATTTGATATTAATAAATCAGCCTGAATAAAAAACATCTGTCAACAGCACACTGACAGTTTTTACTATATATATAGTGTATAAATATATACAATATATAAATATACTATATAGTAAAAACTGTCTTTTGTATTTTATATATAATTTTTTACTATATACTGTATATTGTGTTTTTTTCATGAAAAACACGCAAAATGAATTACTGTGTACATTGTTTTAAATATAAATTCAGTCTTACACAATTTGGCACATTTAATTTGACAATAAAATGTGATAATTTATGTACGAATTGATGTAATAAACCTTTCTAGATACATTGAAAACCGCAGAAACGTTTATTAAAAAAAAAAAAATCCTAAGAATATGATTTGTGCAGTTATTTTTTGTACTAAAGATTAAAAAATAAAGATAAAATGAATGCTGTTTTATACCTGAGCAGGTACCATGTAATATTCCTTGGATTCTGACCAGTTTATTATAACACAGCAGATTTCCTGCATCTGTAGAGGATTGTATCAGACTGCTGGAGAAGTGTAAAATACTCAGAGTAGCGCTGTAAACCGTTTGATTTACAGCATGAGGATCCCTGCTCTTGTTTATCTGCTCTCAGCGGGAAAGAGTTAAGCCGCTACACGCTGGAGTCTCTTCATCCAGTCTGAAGAACCAGTGAAGTCCTTCATCATCACCTTCACACCTGTGAGCGACTGCTGTGTGTTTTACATGTGTCAGGGGTTAAAGGTCACATGATGGTTGATAAACGAAGAGGATGAGGCAGGATTGAATCGACTGCAGTGTATTGACTCGTTTACACTGACTGTAAGTGTATCTATTTAGAGAACAGTGTTATTTTAGTATTATTTATATACTGTTATAGTGTTTATTAACATTTTGAGTTAGCTTTTATTTTTATATTTTCAGTTTTCATTTTAATATGCTTTGGTCTTTTTTTAGTTTTTCTCCTTTTTAAAAAAAACGAAATTCTATTTAACTTTTATTTTTATTTCAGTTTTAGTAATTCAAGTACTTAAAATTAATCTTTATTTCATTCAACATTTCAAAATTTCTTAGAAACTTTTTAAAAAGTTTTTTATTTGATATTTGTGTATTTATTATAGCAGTATTAAAAATATTATATATATAATTTAATATGTAATTTTAATATAGTATATAAATATACTTATTTAATATTTATATATATATATATATATGTTTATTTTTATTTTAAATTTGTAATATATATATATATA
>NW_015549681.1:405125-417003 GCF_001515605.1 Sinocyclocheilus anshuiensis | reverse complement strand
AATTTGGTATAGGATTTACTTTGAAACAATTTTCACTCAGAAATTGCTGGTAAATTTCACAAATAATTACAAAAAAGGGCAAGTAACACATTGAATCAAATTTAATTTAATTGAAATTTTGAAGTAAAAATGTTAATTTTTTTTTTTGTGCTTAAATTACACTGTTGCTCAAAAGTTTGGAATAATTCAGATTTATTTAAATGTTTACAAAAGAAGTCTCTTCTGCTCACTAAGGCTGCATGTATTTAATAAAAAATACAGTAGAAACAGTGAAATATTATAACAATTTAAAATAACTGTTTTCTATGTGAATATAATTTAAAATGTAATTTATTTCTGTGATCAGAGCTGAATTTTCAGCATCATTACTCCAGTCTTCAGTGTCACATGATCTTCAGAAATCATTCTAATATGCTGATTTGCTGCTCGAGAAACATTTCTGATTATTATCAATGTTAAAAACAGTTGTGCTGCTCAATATTTTTGTGGAAACTGTGATACATTTTATTTTTCAGGATTCACAGATGAATAGAAAGCTCAAAAGAACAGCATTTATTTGAAATAGAAATATTTTGTAACATTATAAATGTCACTTTTGATCAATTTAATGCGTTCTTGCTGAATAAAAGTATGAATTATTTAAAAAGAAAATCACTGACCCCAAACTTTTGAACAGTATTGTATAAGCTGCTTTAAAAAGAGCTCTTTATAATATTTAATACAGGGCCAGTGATTTTGGCCTAGGAAAATTGAGTTTGCCTCTGTAGATGTTGATGGCATTTTGAGCTCCTGATGTTCGAGGCTGTTCGTTGTTTTAATGTCTCGTCCCTCTTTGAGTCTGAAGAGGCATTCGAGTGGAGCAAAATGCTTATTAATGCTCATTATCTCTCATTATCTTCTCTCAGATGTGCTGATGAGTTGCACGAGTCCATTAGAGTTACACAAAGAGGCAGAAAACCAAACTCTCTGACCCGTCCGTGAATCTGCTCACAGTGAGACTTCAGAGAGATTAAAGCACCCTAGTGAGCCGCCTTAATTCCTGCATACTGTCTGTAGAGGAGAGGAACCTCATGAAACGATCGACATAGGCTGCACACATATAGCATTAGTATGTTGCTAATACTGAGGATGCAATAATAATCTCAATTTTGAAAAATTGACACTTAAGACTGGTTTTGTGCTCCAGGGTCACATATGTATGAAAATACACTGCTTAGCAACATGCAATATTTGTGTTTATGGTGTATTTTTATGCATGTCACTTAGCAACATGCAATAATTGTGTTGACTAAGGATGCAGTAATCTAATATGCTTAAAAATACACTGTAAGCACAAATATTGGGTAAAATAATGCACTTTTAATTGAACCAGTTTTATTATTATTCATATACTATTATTGTAATTTGTATATTTTGTTTTCATTATAGTTTCAGTTTAAGGTTTATTATTTTTGTTATGTGCTTGTCATTTTTATTAGTTTTTGTGTAATGTATTTTTTGAACTTAATTTTAGTTTAAGTAATTTTAGAGCTTTAGTATTATTTATATACTATTAAAGTATTTATTAATGTTTTGAATTATTTAAATATTTTGATTTTCATTTTAGTTGTAATAATTTTATTATAGGCTTTTGACTTTTATTTATTTATTTAGTTTTGTAATTTTTTTAAATTAAGTTTACATTTTCCCATCTAATATTTATTTTATTTAATTTTATTTAATCTTTATTTAAATGATTATTTAAAAAAAATAATTTAAATTTTAATCAGGGTTATTATAGCTAACTAAAATTAAAATCATAAAAAAAAAACATTTTTGTTACTTAAAATAAAATAAAATAAAATGTAATTTAAAGTTATTTTATTTCAGCTCTTTGCCAGGGCAAAATTTCTTATTTTCATTTAGACTTGAAGTACTAAAATAACTAAAACTAAAATAAAAATTTTATAGACATGTTTGTTATAAAACTAATAAAAATGACAAAAACACAGGGAAATTACTAAAACTTCAATTGAAATGAAAATGAAAATGTAAAATGTAAAAATAAACTATAATAGTATCTCAATGATACTAAAAAAACACTAGATTTTAGTTTACATTTATAGCGCTGGATTGAACTATTTTATTGACACTTTTCAGTATTGAATGAAATATAAGAAGGGTCTTAATTGTGAATCAGCAAACAGGTAGAAAATAAATAAATACATAAATAGATAGATAGATACATAAATGAAAAACATCTAATTAAATGCATTTTGTACGGGCAATAGTTTGAGTAAAAATGTTTTAGGGTTTATATAGAGTTTTTGTTAGTTTCATTTGGTTTGAAATGTAGATTTCAGCCCACAGTTTCTCTTCATGACTTTCTGTGTTTTAAACCTGCTGGTTTCCCAGAAGCTGGAGTCCTCACATCCACTCATTCCCTCGGACAAACCGGCACTGAGCGCAGACTCACACAAACCAGTCAAACACCGACGGCATGAAGCAGCAGCGACACAGAGCGAGCGATCCAGCGGCTGCCAATTACTGCAGCCGCAGCGTCCAGCATCAGTGTCAGCCGCGTCTCGCTTTGATGAAGTCACACGGGGAGCGAGCCGCTGGCGCTGCGTTTGAGCACCGGGTGTTTGGCCTGGAAAACACAGACGCTGATTTAATCAGAAAATGCCAAGTGGAATTAAGAGCCGCTGAATTCATCACAGACGTTAGACATGCAAAGCACCTTTGGGCTTTATATTGGCTTGACAATGAGAGTTTAACTAGTCTGAGCACACAGATTGGCTGGTGGATTGTGGTGAAGCAGTCTTTATTCATGACGGCTTTGAGAAACTGTCAGTCGTGTCCGACCCCAAACTAACTCAGTGCCATCAGCTTTAACTCAAAGATGGGGATAGCTAATCATAACTCTTGAAGTTTGGTAGACTGTGTAGTTTAAGAACCATCCACGACTAATCATAGTTTGTTTATCTGAGATGCATGATTCCACAATTATAGACTAGTGTGGAAAAAAGTCAAATAATCGTGTAGCAGTTTCAGTGCACAAATGAGACTGTGCCAGAATCATTCACTGATTCATTTGTTGTGTAATAAGTCAAAAATAAGTCAAAAACTGCTTATCACTTTATTTTGCTTAAGTTACATTAGCGTTCAAAGGTTTGGGAAAAAAATGTTGCGGCTAATCTTTAAAAAACCTTATTTAGCCCATGTTTCTAAAAGAAGTCTCTTCTGCTTGCCAAGGCTGCACTTATTTGGTCAATAATACAGTAAAAACAGTGAAATATTATTACAATTTAAAATAAGTGTTTTCTATGTGAATATATTGTAAAATGTAAGTTGCTCAAAATGCATCCTTGATAAAAAAAAAATAATAATAAATCAATAAAAATCTTACTGACCCAAACTTTTGAGCGTTAGGTGTATAGAAATTAGAGTTTTACTAGTTGTATTTAATGTAAATGTGTGATTTCAATGTTTAAGATGTCATGCCAGATAAATATTAATTATTATATTAAATGATTGTGTTGAAACCTTTTCCCAGATTCACATTTTTCACTTTTTTTTACTAAATTATTTTTTTATAGCTTTGAGTAAAACAAGCATTAATAGAGTTTGTGTTTTAAAACAAAATTCTATTTCAGTCTTTCTACTTCAAAATTGCTTGTTTAATTCAATGTGTTACTTGTCGATTCTTTGTAATTATTTGAAATTTTCTACAATTTCTGAATGAAAATTGTTTTCATTTTTTCATTTTTTTAAATGCTATGTATTTATCATTTCATCAAGACTATGTTTTAGATCAAGAAGGCAGAATATTAATGCTAAAAGTAAGTCACAGTCATTATTTTATTGTTATACTGTTTTCCCCGTGTGCTATTCAGAAAAAAAAATCTATATTTAAAATATCACATTATATTGATTTCATTCACTCTGATTCATTTTTAATCTTCCTTCCCCTTATTCTGCTTAAAATGCAGATGAAGACACCTCAAAAACAAAACAAAAAAAGCTCAGTGTTTATACTCTCATAATGTGACTCAACTGACATTTCAGACAAACATCACAGTTTATCTCAGTCTGTCTGACAAATAACTTGTTTTGCAAGCTGTCAATCAGACATCTTTATCATTTTCTTGTTGTTTTATTGCTTAGATATTGTGCTTTCATAGCTTTCATATAGAATCTTTCACTTAAAATCTCATAGCAGAAATAAAAAGAGAAACAAATGAGTCACTAGTTGTCATCCAGTAAGAGTTTAGAGCTATAAAGTGAATGCAGAGAGCAGCTCAGATCATTTGATGAGAAATGTTTGGGTATATATTGAGACTCACTGTTTGCATTTTCTTCCAAATCCTCCCATAGTGCACTGTAGTGTGCATGCGATCAGATATCAGACTTGTTTTCACACACACACACACACACTAGTGCTGGAGAGGCTGTTAACTAAGTAACAGGGCTACTAACATTTGTCAGTGTGGCAGTAGCTTATCTGTGAAAAATGCAGCTTCTCCAGCAACAAGCTGCTTTACTGAAGAGGCTGTGTAGCTTTTGATGTCACGTTGTGTTGCACAGACTGAGCTGATCAGTAATCAAACACAATCTCCTCTATATTGGTCTGATTTATTTTACTAAAGCGCCTCATTCAGATGATTCATTACAAGTAATCAGTATTGGTTTATTTGAGCCATAGTTCAGAAGTATTTCCAGAAGTCCTTGTGCCTCATTTTGTTGTGAAATAAGTATTTAGTTAAAGGCTTTTTGTTTAAGTTGTACTACTGTTCAAAAATGTGGATTTGTAATGTTTATGAAAGAGTCTCTTCTGCTCACCAAGGCTGCATTTGTTTGATGACAAATACAGTAAAAACAGTAATATTGTGAAATATTATCACAATTTAAAACAGCTGTTTTCTATGTGAATATCTGTTAAACTGTAATTTATTTCTGTGATGCGCAGCTGAATTTTCAGCATTATTACTCTAGTCTTCAGTGTCACATGATCTTCAGAAATCAGTCTAATATGCTGATTTGCTGCTCAAGAAACATTTCTGGTTATTATCAAACAGTTGTGCTGCCCAATATTTTTGTGGAAACTGTGATGCATTTTTTCAGGATTCACAGATGAATAGAAAGTTTAAAAGAACAGCATTTATTTGAAATAGAAATCTTCTGTAACATTATAAATGTCTTTATTGTCACTTTTGTCACAATTATTTGATTTTTAAAAAAAGTTTTATTGGTTGTATTTAGTGTAAATGTGTTACCTCATTGTTTTCGTGCCAGAAAAACATTACTCTATTTTTATAAGTAATAAGTATTATGTATTATAAATAAGTATTATACAAATTGGTATTTATTAAATTTTAAAGACATTGCTTCCTTAAATACTTTTGCATCTTGTTTTGACCAAAAACTGTCTATTTAGTCCAGAAATCCATTAGTTCTTCTTCGCTTGTTGTTTGCAGGCGGGCTGATAAGAATAGCTGTGTGCTTGTTGTTTTACTGTGCAGTATGCATTAAACAGCCGTGGGCTACGAGACGACTTTGATACGTCCCATAAACACACAGTCCTGCTCGCGTTTGCTTATCATAAATGCTGCAGTTCCAGTAACGTGGTTTGTTAAAGTCCCACTCTTGAATTGGCCTCAGCTGTGTCTAATTACCGCTCTAAATAGCACAGCTAACTGATGCGAGTTAAATCACCTCTGACAAAAACGCTGCTGAATCCTTCAGGAATTGAAATGCTAAACGCCTGGAGCATCAGTGAATTTGCGTTTACAGTAGAGAGAATAGCTGCTCGCTCGCCCAGAAACTCATCTGACATTTCAATGCTGGAGCCGAGCTGGTACACAACCTTCCCATGCCTGTAAATGAGTATTCCGTCCCTTTTATTTCCGTCTTTCTCTCTCTTTCTCTCTCTCTGGCTGTCTCTGGTGCTGTTTAGCTCTTAAATGCTGGCGTTTCTCCTCCTCTCTCCATGTTTCCCTGTGGAGGTGCTGTTGGCAGAGTGTTTATGAGCTGTAAGCCGAGTGTCGTGATGCTGGTGCCAGTCGAGAGAGATTAGGGAGCGAGTCCTCGCAGCATGCATAATGGATAGAGGGCTTGAAATCACTCCACACGTCCTGCTGACTGACACCAGGTTCACACCCTCCTGATCTCTCAGCCTCTCATGAACTTGCCGAGGCCTCCTTATGCTCATGCTCATTATGTGACGTTAACTTCATTGCTCCATGAAGTTAATTGAGCCAGACAGCTTTTCTTAGCTGATTCATTTCTTATGTGTTTTGGGTGGTTGCTAGGGTGTTGCTAAATGGGTACTGGGGGTACTAGGTGGTCGCTAGGGTGTTGCTAGGTGGTTATTGTGTTTTGAGTGGTCGTTAGGATGTTGCTAAGCAGTTACTAGGGGATCTTGGGGGTTACTAGGCTATTGCTAAGTGGTTATGGTGTTCTGGATGGTCGCTAAAGTGTTGCTAAACAGGTACTAAGGAATTCTGGGGGTTACTAGGGCATTGCTATGTGGTTATGGTGTACTGGGTGGTCGTTAGGGTGTTGTTAAATGGGTACTAGGGAAATCTGGGGGTTACTAGGGTATTGCTATGTGGTTATGGTGTACTGGGTGGTCGTTAGGGTTTTGTTAAATGGGTACTAGGGAAATCTGGGGGTTTCTAGGGTATTGCTATGTGGTTATGGTGTACTGGGTGGTCATTAGGGTGTCGTTAAATGGGTACTAGGGAAATCTGGGGGTTACTAGGGTATTGCTATGTGGTTATGGTGTACTGGATGGTCACTAAGGTGTTGCTAAATGGGTATTAGGGAATTCTGGGGGTTACTAGGGTATTGCTAGGTGGTTATGGTGTACTGGGTGGTCGTTAGGGTTTTGTTAAATGGGTACTAGGGAAATCTGGGGGTTTCTAGGGTATTGCTATGTGGTTATGGTGTACTGGGTGGTCGTTAGGGTTTTGTTAAATGGGTACTAGGGAAATCTGGGGGTTACTAGGGTATTGCTATGTGGTTATGGAGTACTGGATGGTCACTAAGGTGTTGCTAAACGGATACTAGGGAATTCTGGGGGTTACTAGGGTATTGCTTTGTGGTTATGGTGTTCTGAATGGTCACTAAGGTGTTGCTAAACGGGTACTAGGGAATTCTGGGGTTACTACGGTATTGCTATGTGGTTATGGTGTTTTGGGTGGTCGTTAGGGTGTTGCTAAACAGTTACAAGGGTGTTCTGGGAGTTACTAAGGTGTTGCTAGATTGTTGTTAGGGGGTTCTAGGTGGTCTCTAGGGGACTGCTAGGTGGTTATTGTATTCTGGGTGGCCACTAGGGTGTTGCTAAGCTGTTACTAGGGGATTCTGGGGGTTACTAGGGTATTGCTAGGTGGTTATGGTGTTCTGGGTGATCGCTAGGGTGTTGCTAAGCAGTTACAAGGGGGTCCTGGGGGTTACTAGGGTATTGCTAGTTGGTCATGGTGTTCTGTGTGGTCGCTAGGGTGTTCATAAGCAGTTACTAGGAGGTTCTGGGGGTTACTAAGGGGTTACCCCAATTGTAAGTCTCTTTGGATAAAAGCGTCGGCAAAATGACTAAATGTAAATGTAAATGTACTAAGGTATTGATAAGTTGTTGGGGGTTCTAGGTGGTCTCTAGGGTGTTGATTAGCAGTTACTAGGGGTTCTGGGTGGTCATTAGGGTGTTGCTAAATGGGTACTAGGGGGTTCTAGGTGGTCGCTAGCAGGGTTTGGGTGGTTATTAGAGTATTGCTAGGTGGTTATGGTGTTCTGGGAAGTTGCTAGATAGTTACTAATCGGTTACTAGGGGGTTCTAGCTACTAGGGTGTTGCTAAGTAACTAGGGGGTTCTGATTGGTTACTAAGGCTTTGCTAGGTGGTTGCTGGGTGTTCTGGGTTGTTGCTAGGGTGTTGCTAAGTGGTTGTTAGGGCGCTCTAGGTGGTCTCTAGGGTGGTCATGGTTACCAGTGCATTGCTGGGTGGTTTTTAGGGTGTAGCTAAGCAGTTACTAGGGTTTTTGTGTGGTCCCTAGGGTGGTGCTAGCAGTTACTAGGGGGTTCTGGGTCGTTAGGACATTGCCGTGTGGTTGATAAGGTGTTATAGTTGGTTGTTAAGGGGATGATAGGAACATGAAAACTGGTTATTTGAGTTGTCATTAGAGTGTTTCTAGGTTGTTATGGGTGGTCGCTAGGGTGTTGCTAAGTGATTGATACCATGTTCTGTGTTGGTACCAGGCTGTAGCTGATTTGTGCTGCTGTGTGGGCAAGTGTTAATGTGTGCTTCATTACACTTAAAAGAATGGAATATAGAGAGCAATTTTCCAGAAGCCAGACATTTCCTGTCTGAGCAGGATTAGAGACAGCATGAAGGATACTGAAAGACAGACCACCCACAGAGAGAGAGACGTACAGCGAGGGGAAGTTCAGTGAAACTGTGGGAGAGAGGGCTGATTACTATTCTGAGAGTGTTGTTGTTGGTGTATCTGACGGGTGGCTAGTGTTGGATTACAAAAAAAAAACCTTCCTTACCAGCGTCCTGCCACTGTATTAATATTCATATTCTCCTTCATCTCCTTTATAAAGGACACACATTCCGCCTAATAAACCTCTGTAATTTTCCATCTGCACACTGCGTTTCTTTTGTGTACTTCTTTTCAGTATTAGTGCAGGAAAGCTCAGGGTGTGTTTGATTGTCAGGTCAGTAATAGGGCCCTATGAAATCATTTTTATTTATTTTTTTCCAAATTCCGTTTTTTCCATTTTAATTTTTCTGGACTCTGTGTTTTTTTTTTGACTCAGTTTTAATAGTTAAATTAAATTGTATTAATCAAAAAGCATGTTTAATTAATTGAAATCATGAAACTTATACAATTTAACAGCAATTTATTACAAATTTAATAAAAATAAAAATTGTAGGGCCCTATGAAATACATTTTATTTTTTTCTCAAACTCGTTTTATTTTGACCAAATTCTGTTTTCTGTTTTAATTTTTCTGGATTCAATTTTAATAGTTTAATAAAATTGTAGTAATCAAAAGCATGTCTAAATAATTGAATTCATAAAACAAATTAATTTAATATAATTTTCTTTTTCATTTTTATCAAATGAAGGCATAAAACATTAATTTAGTTTCTCTTTTAATCAAATGAATGTTAAACAAACCCTTTCATTTTATTGGCATACAAAGTGTTGCACAAAAGTTTTATTGTTAAAATTAAAACATGGAAGAAAATTTGTGTGATTATTTCTGATCTATTATTATTATTATTATTATTATTATTAATAGTAGTATTTCATTAAGACGTAGGTTCTACTGTACAATAGTAATATATTTCTGTCACAGTTTCTTCAAGTTAAACCAAACTTTTATTTTGGCTGGATGTTTCTGTGTATATATGATATGACGATAGTTTTTTTCCATTAAAACGGTAAAATGCTTCAGTATGTATGTAGTAAACAAAACCACGTCTCTGCGCCATTCATTCACACAGAGACATGCAGAACATGCAGGATTCATATTTAAATAGTCTTTTTGTGGTTTAATATTCAGACATTAGTCCGTATCATGCTTTGAAGGATGATGGGAAATCACTCCCTCCTGCCAGGACGATTTATGCCCCCTGTACACTCAGACATGCCCTCTTTAGAGCGGACGTCGAGATATACGACAGGCACAAAGCTGCTGTTCACTAAGAGGCTACTAGTTAAATATAAAAACTGCTAACTGAAGACTTTCTTTCTTCTGTGAAAAAAAAAAAAACATTTTGAAGAAAAAACAACCCCATTGATTTTTGTTGAACAAAAAATACTTTTTTAAAATCTTGGTAACACTTTACACTAGGGTCAGATTAATTAAACATTTGTTAATGCATTACACTATTTTATTTAAAGATAGTAAAACACATGCATAGCAATGAATTTATATGTATTTAACAATATTTACTAAATTAGAAATAATTTGAAAATAAATAAATATAAAAAAATGTGAACTTGATAAAAAAAAAAAAATCTGTAAAATAAGCAGATTTATTTAGATGGCAATTTTTTTTACCATTTATTTTTTTTATATCTATCCATTGATCTAATATATAATAATAATTGTTATCCATTCAATTATAAATGCATTTTTATTAGTCTTTTTTTAGCTTTAATTTATATTTATTTCCGTTTTAGTTTTAGAAAGTTCTGGGACCAGATATTCTTAAGGAAGAAGATAAGAAATTTCTTACAATTAATTCGTAATAAGTTCGTAAGAATGATCTTCAGTACAGTTCTTGAAAAAATTGTAAGAAGTTAGAACATTTATCGTTTATCTCATTGTATGATTTGCTGATCAACTCAACGAAAAACACCTCAAAGTTTCAAAAGTCAAGTCATGCATAATCATGAGCGATCATTGGTGTCACTTCAGAAAACTTGTGCACATCACTAATAAGAGTAATATGCATAGCTAGTGTTGTGTTGTAATGCTTAATATTTGAACAACTCCAAAAAATTAATTAAACATCTTACCTTTGAGGATTTAAGACACAGGTTGGAGGTTGTTCTAACTTTAAGAGTTTATTCAATTTCTTCTTAAGTTTTGTCTTATGAACAATCTTTAAAAAGCAGATAAGAACATTCTTAAAGGGATAGTTCACAGAAAAATTAAAATTGTCCTTATTTAATCACCCTCAAGTTGTTCTGAACCTGTAGGAGTTTCTCCTGTTGAAGAATGTTGGTAACCAAACAGTTGCTGGTCCCTATTGACCTCCATAGTATGGAAAAAAAAAATACTGTGAAAGTCAATGGGGACCAAAAACCGTTTGGTTACCAAAATATATTTTGTGTCCAACAGGAGACAAGTTGGACAGAGGTTTGGAATAACTTGAGGGTAATTAAATGATGACAACATTTTCAGTTTTAAGCGAACCGTCCCTTTAAGAAAGTTTTTGGGAAAACAAAATATCTGTAACGGGGCTGACGAGACGTGAGACGTGTGGATCCATTGTTATATATGAGTGAGGTGATTAGAAACAGCTGTGTGCAATGAGTGCAATCAGTGCAGTGTGCAAATCGTGCAAAGAATGATGGGATATGTAGTCCGGGGTGCTATGCAACAGTTTGTGTTGTGCGAGAGTCAATGTAATGGAAAGGGTGACCTCTGGTGGTGAATAAACGGAAGTCCATGGACCGAATTCGTGACAATATTCTTGTTTTTTCTTAAGTAAGAAAATCGCAGTTAAGAAGAATTTTATTCTTAAGAATGGCTCCTGCATCTGGCTCCTGGTTTGTTCAGATCATCACACAATAGTGACCACAGAAGTTCATGCATGACATTATACATTGCTGTTTTTATAGCAAAATAATAGTTTTGTTAATCGCTGCTTTTTACTGCTGTATTTTTATTGTATTTTTATGAGCTGTATCTATCAGAATATCAGAGAGATTTGGAGTTGGTCCTGGAAAGCGTCCACAACTCTCAGCGTCGTGGCACAGGCATACGGCACTCATATTCTCCTCAGAAAATGTACAAATCTAGTTTCCAAGTAGCCGAGACTGTTGAGGAACAGAGGATTGATTATACACACACACACACACACACGCGCGCACACACACACACACACACACTCATACTTGCATTTGTGGTTTAGGGGACTCTCCATAGGCGTAATGGTTTTTATACTGTACAAACTGTACAGTATAAAACACCAACCCTACACCTAAACCTACCCCTCACAGAAAACTACTGCCAATTTTTGAATGTCAAAAAACACCGTTTTGTATGTTTTTTAAGCCTTTTGTTTTACGGGGACACAGGAAGTGTGTTTACGTTGTAGTACCCATGTCATTATACACATTTGTGTCCTCATAAACCATATATACCAGTACACACACACACA
>NW_015549681.1:391627-404766 GCF_001515605.1 Sinocyclocheilus anshuiensis | reverse complement strand
ACTCACACACACACACACACACACACTCACACTCACACACACACACTCACACTCGCACACTCACAAACTCACACTCGCACACTCACAGTCACACACACACACACACACACACACACACACTCACACTCACACACTCAGTCTGATTGGAAAAGAAAGTCAGATTCACATAAACACTCTGTTCTTCTCTTACACACACACGCACGCACGCACGCACACACACACACACACACACACACGGTCATATTCTAGCTCTGTTCCAAATCCTGCCTCACTGTCTGTTCCCTACATAGGCAGCTCCCTTCTGAGGCAGCATCCCAACGCTAAATGAACCTCATAAGAGACTGATTTGGAAGCAGTTCTGCATGCCGGAGATATAGCGCTCCTGATAGTTTAAGTGTATAAATTTACAGAACATGCCGATATTAGGTAAAATAGTCCCGTTTTTTTTTGTTTTTTTTGGGGGGTGCTTCTTGGCAGTTTTTTATTTGTCTTGCGTCTTTTGCATTATGTACAGTGTTATTTTAGTATTTATATACTATTAGTATTAATATTGGAAATACCTTTTATTTTGATATTTTCACTTTTCATTTTAATTTGAGTTTTAAGTTTTAGTCATTTTTTTATGTGCTTTGCCCTTTTTATTAGTTTTTTATAACAAATATTTTAATTAGTTTTAATTTATGTTGATTTCAGTTTTAGTTTTAGTCATTTTATTAGTAAATTTATTTCAGTTAAGGCAGTAAGTTTTAGTCATTTTTATGTGCTTTTGTCCTTTTTTGTATTTTTTTATAAAAAT
Source organism: Sinocyclocheilus anshuiensis (assembly GCF_001515605.1). NCBI lineage: Eukaryota > Metazoa > Chordata > Actinopteri > Cypriniformes > Cyprinidae > Sinocyclocheilus > Sinocyclocheilus anshuiensis. The sequence goes on along the minus strand of NW_015549681.1, from coordinate 403,970 downwards.
ATTTTTATTTAGCTTTAATTTATATTTATTTCAGTTTTAGTAATCTTAGTACTTCAACTTGTTTTTAGTTATTTGCCAAGGCAATATTTCTAAGTTTTAGTAATTTTGTTATATATGTTAGTCCTTTTTATTAGTTTTTTTATATTTAGCTTTAATTTATATTTATTTCAGTTTTAGTTTTAGTAATTTTAGTACTTCAACTTAAGCTTATTTTATTTAAGTTAGTTGCCAAGGTGACATTTCTCATTTTCATTTAAGTTTTTCATGTAATATTTATATTTTATTTCAGCTTTATTTAAATTAATTCTTTATTTTATTATTATCAATAAAAATTATTTTTTGCAGTTTTTGTTTTAGTTTTAGTTAACAATAGCAACACTGATTCTGGCATTGCCTTATTCACCATGGACATGCATTTCTGCCATAACATGCGGTTTGAGCCCTAACGAGGTGTCTTAGTAGGCAACATGAAGCTGCTGCCTGTCTTTTGGATCAGCGTTCATCCTGTGACTCTTGTCTCTATGGGCATCTCCTGAGCTTGCAGCAGATCAGCAGTGCTTTGTGTTGTTCGAGCTGAATGTTTGAACGGCTGGCGACTGGAATCAGATTTAGCGTATCGAGCTGAGCAGCAGACCCCCGTCCTCCCGTCGCTCCTGGTTACTGAGCAGCGGTTGCCATGGTTATGATGGTGAGGCTGCGAGGTGTAAACTACTGCAGGTGCTGCTGTGTTTATGTGTGTGTGGAGCTGGAAAGGTTATTCACGTAATACATTCATCTGTAACCCCCATCTGCGAGTCTATTGGGAAGTGTGAGAGTGTGAGTTTGTGTGTGTGTGTGTGTGTGTGTGAGTGAGAGAGAGAGAGAGAGAGAGAGAGAGAGAGAGAGAGAGAGAGAGAGAGAGAGAGAGAGAGAGAGAGAGAGAGAGAGAGAGAGAGAGAGAGAGAGAGAGAGAGAGAGAGAGAGAGAGAGAGAGAGAGAGAGAGAGAGAGAGAGAGAGAGAGAGAGAGAGAGAGAGAGAGAGAGAGAGAGAGAGAGAGAGAGAGTGAGAGAGAGAGAGAGAGAGAGAGAGAGAGAGAGAGAGAGAGTGTGTATTACCCACTGTGTTTGATGGCATCTTATTTATGAACACCACTGGTGGGATTTATTTTGTGACGTGTGTAAATGTGCTTGTGCAGTATTCTCATGTTTGTTATATGGTAACAACATGAACTGCTCATATTTCACCCTAAAATTAAGATTAAAATTAAAACTAATATTCAAATTAATGTTAAAAATTAAAATAAATGTATAAAAATGCTTTTAAAACTAAAATTCAAATTAATATAAAAAAAATAAATGTATAAATAAATGCATAAATAAATAGATAAAATATATAAAATATATACAGTATATACTTATATGCATGTAAATTGCATGTAATTTCCATGATTTTTAAAATCTGTTTAGTTATATAAATTACATTATATAATAAATAATATATATAATGATTATATAAAATATAAAAATGTAATATATATGTATATTAAATAGTTTTTTAAATATATATTTATATAAAGGCCTCTCAATTACTTTAATATGAGAAAAATGTTCATATTCTCATTATTCTTTCAAATTCTCATCGCTGTAAAAAATTATAACATTGTATAAATATTATAATGAATATAGGTTACATCATGGTAGTATGCCTTTAATTTATACGGGAAAAAATTGATATCATGACTAATATACTATGGAAATGGATGCAATTATTATAAAAAAGATGATAATAAATTATAATGAGTTATTAAACAATTATAATAAAATGATGAGGATATAATAAAATGTAAATGGTATTTTCATGTTTGTAGTATTTGTTTTACTGCCTTTAATTTATACTCATGTAAATAAAGTTTTTTACACAAATACAGTAAAAACATATTACATACAGTATTTAGAATTTAGTATTTAGAACATTATGCTAATATATATAAATATGATTTCTTTTTATTTCGTGGTAAATCAGATGTGTTTTGGTGAAATTCAGCCGTACGTGTTTGAGTTACATCTCATTAGGAAAGAAAATGACTTGGTTTTTGCGTAAAGACAAGCCTGTGGGGGGTTAATGGAGACCATCTAAATGCAGATTTAAGCTTTCATGACTTATATCATTATTCACACGCTGGGATATACACTCATCCCCAAATCCATATGGAATGAAGAACTGCAATTGATTTTCTATGCATTTACCATTACAGATGTTCAGGTAGCAGCAGAGAGCATGGATTGGGGAGATTAGATTGACTGTTCATCTTCCCTTCTCACTTAAAGCAATATTCCAGGTTATTTACATTTGCATATCTGTGGATGGCATCTGCGTGTAAAAGCCAGCGGGAAATGGGTTTACAGTAATGCACTTACAGGGCAAGTTCATCGCAAATAAATGTTTAACCGAGAGACTGCTGTGATAGAATCTCTGTCAGATTTTTTAAATAAGTCACCAAGGCTGCATTTATTTAATCAAAAATACAGTAAAAACAGTGAAATATTATTACAGCTTAAACTAGCTGTTTTCTATGTGAATATCTGTTAAACTATAATTTATTTCTGTGATGCGCAGCTGTATTTTCAGCATCATTACTCCAGTCTTCAGTGTCACATGATCTTCAGAAATCATTCTAATATGCTGATTTGCTGCTCGAGAAACTTATCAATGTTGAAAACAGTTAATATTTTTGTGGAAACTGATACATTTAGTTTTTCAGGGTTCTTTGATGAATGGAAAGTTCAAAAGAACAGCATTTATTTGAAATAGAAATCTTTTGTAACATTCTAAATGTCTTTAATGTCACTTTTGATCAATTTAATGCTTCCTTGCTGAATAAAAGTATACATTTTTACTAATCTCAAATTTTAAACAATAGTGTACATCTTTAACTTGTTCATTGACTATGAAGTTTCACTTGGCATCTTTAATAAAAACACAAGCTTCAGATTTTAAACACTCTTTGCACGAAAAATATCTGTTACTGTAAATACAATTTCAATGTTTTTTTACAGGCTGGATAATGAAAGAGGTTGAAATGATTGTCTGGTGACTGAAAACATGCCGACTGCTGTCCATACTTGAGTTATAAATAACCTGGAGCATAAACTATAATGTGTTATTTTCCAGTAATTGACTGAATAATGATGTTGCATCATGCATGTTCAAATTACAGCTGTTTTCTTTGGTTTAATTGATTAGAGTTCTGCATGATACTTTAAAATGTACATTTGTACATTTTGCAATTGTGCATTTAACATATGCACTTAGCTTTTAGACAACAAAGCCTTGACTGCATGTGTTCCTACTGTATTTACTGTACAGTGCATTAGTGTTTATTCTGATTCATCTACTGGGAAGAAATGAGAGTGAAGCTGCTGACAGATACTGCACATGAACACACATCAGACTGAGATCCAGTTCATAAGAGCGTCTCTCAGTGTCCATGTGGGAAAATATGATGAAGTTCAGCGTCTTTTATTTCGAAAACTCACTTGAGCGTCATTTTGGGAGCTGAAGCTTCACAGCTCATCTCTCTGTTATTCCTCTCACATCTCTGAAGTGTTTGGAGACTTTCAGCTGATTTAATGAGCTGCGAGATCCAGAGCAGACGGTCAGGCTGGAGAACAAATATTATTCATGAGTTTTCTGTTTGAGGACGTTACAAAGGCCTTTGCTGTTATAATCTGCTGGGTTTTGTGAGGAACAGTGAACTGGGCTTTTCCTTTACACCTAAATACACTGAATTTCTCTTGATGTAAAATAAAAAAGGGTCCTATTTGCTTCCTTAATTCACACTCATGTTCGCATTGAAATATTTGACTTCATAATCTTTCATCAAAATATAATAACTCAAACAACTACTTTTCTCTTCAGTTGACATCTTCTGGACTAAACGGGTTTTTGGTTAATGTTAACCAATAGTTAAATCAGGGTTATCATCATGAACTAAAACTAAAAGCATAAAAAATTATTTACTTGACATAAAAGAAGTGTTAACTGAAATAAAACAATATTTTTATATTTATAATTATATTTATTTGTATTTTATATATATTTGTTTATTTCAGTTTTAGTCATTTTAGTATTTCAACATTTTTATTTAAAATGTATTATTTTCGTTTAGTTTAACTTAAATGAATAATTAATTCAAAAACATAAAAAAATCATTACTTGAAATTAAATAAACATTAACTGAAATAAAATAAACTTTTCATATTTATTTACATTTATAGTAATTTTAGTACTTCAGACTTATGTTATTTCAGCTAGTTGTCAAGGCAACATTTTTCATTTTAATTTAGTTTATCTTAACTAAAATGAATAATTAATAAACTCTTAAACCATAAAAAGTATTTTCATTGCTTGAAATTAAATAAATGTTAACTGAAATAAAATGTAAAAAACTTTATATATTTTTTTAGTTTTAGTAATTTTAGTACTTCAGACTTATTTTATTTCATTTCTCATTTAGTAAAATAATTAAAATGAATAATTAATAAACTAAAACCATAAAAGTATTTTCATTGCTTGAAATTAAATAAACGTTAACTGAAATAAAATAAACCATATTTATTTTAGTTTTAGTAATTTTAGTACTTTAAACTTATTTTTATTTAATTTTTCATTTGCTCATTTAGTAAAATAACTAAAATGAATAATTAATAATCTCTAAAACTATGAAAAACATTTTCATTGCTTGAAATTAAATAAACGTTAATTGAAATAAAATAAACCATATTTATATTTATTTTAGTTTTAGTAATTTTAGTACTTTAAACTTATTTTTATTTAGTTTTTCATTTGCTCATTTAGTAAAATAACTAAAATTAATAATTAATAATCTCTAAAACTATGAAAAACATGTTCATTGCTTGAAATTAAATAAACGTTAATTGAAATAAAATAAACCATATTTATATTTATTTTAGTTTTAGTAATTTTAGTACTTCAAACTTTTTATTTTTATTTCATTTTTCATTTGCTCATTTAGTAAAATAACTAAAATTAATAATTAATAATCTCTAAAACTATGAAAAACATTTTCATTGCTTGAAATTAAATAAACGTTAATTGAAATAAAATAAACCATATTTATATTTATTTTAGTTTTAGTAATTTTAGTACTTCAAACTTTTTATTTTTATTTCATTTTTCATTTGCTCATTTAGTAAAATAACTAGAATAATTAATAAAAACTATATAGACATACAGTATTTTAAAAAACTAAAACTACTTTAAAATAAAAATAAAATAGTAAAAAATATATATAATTTTTGTTAATATTTTGAATTAAATGATACCAAATACTGATACTAAAATAGCACTGACATTGTTTTATTCTGCTGTTGTAGGTAATTATAGACCGTAAACATTAACCTGAGACACCAGAAATCATTGAAACACAGCAACCGTTGTTAACTGTCACGGGCCCACCGGTGGGCCCACTTGCCATTACATGTTTTAAACAGTAATATCTTAGTCTGAACCTAAAGTAATCTTGACAAACTATATATTGTTTGAAAGCTTAAAGACTCTAGTTTTGATATTTGGTGACTGATTTTTTGAAATATTTTACAGAGCAACTGTAATTTATTAATATGCAAGAAGAGTACTCATCCGAGTCAGAGAGTGCGTTCTGACCTTTACTTTGAAATAGTGATGCACATATGAAATCATGAAAAATCAGTTAAAATCTTTATTCATTTTCATGGAGAGTGTTCAAAAGATAACATCCATTCTATTATTTGAGAAAAAAAGGTCTAAAAGTGTTTTGAATATATAGAAAAAAACAACAGATTCTCCATTTTTGATGCATTGTGAACTATAACGCAAGTCCAGGGTTCTCGTAGCATGTCTTTTATGTGTTTTTTTGAGGTTGAATTGAAATAAAATACTGCCATACTGCCCTTAATACTTCTGATTGTCATGTCTACTTCATATATATTGAGAAAAGTATGGAAAAACATGTTTCAGATCACTCAAACCATATATGGAAATGAAGGCGCCTTTACCTCTTTCCCCGCCAGTGAAGAGTTATCTCGTCTTTTACAAGAAAACACTAAGACGAGTTTTTACGGCTTTCCGTGTTTTCACTGTTATAAACTCGGGGGGCGCTAGTACGCATCTTCTGAACGAGTACAAAACCTCCCGAACAAAAACACACGTGTACAGGACGGAGAAACTAGCGATCTCTTATGTAAACAGATGCATATGAAAAATAATGCGATCATCAGCAATAGACATCATATAAATGAAAACTGCATAATGGTACAGAGTAAAATGTTGATCCAGGAAGTGGTATATGTCTGTGCAAGCTTTGGAGGTTTTGATGGAAGCGATTTACTGGATTTATGCTTTGATAATCGTACTGAATATTATCCAGATCTAGTATTTGATAAAAATGTGATTTTCTCACCTTTTTGCTCAAAATTATACATTTTTATGAAACCCACCTATATTCAAGTGTTGATAAAAAAATGTTTTAAGCTAGAATAAAACTTTGTTTAAAAGTAGAGGCTCTGATCTTTAATTTGGAACATAACTATAATTACATCATTTGGAATTTTGGTTTTGATTTTCTAGCAGTTTTAGAGTAAAACATGTTTTGTAAAATATATATTTTATATAAATATTTAAATTAGTACATTTTATAATTTCATAAACTTAAACTTGTTATATAATCTTTATAACTTTTTTCACTTCTGCAATAATCTGCCAAGTGTCTTCTTTAAAAAGAGACCAACCTTAAGTCTGTGGTCCAAAGCATTCAAAATTGATAACAGTTTAAGTTGGAAATCAGGTCTATGCTCAAAAAGTGGAACCGACAGTTAACAGGTTAAACCTGATTCTGTTCGTTTCTCTGTCTTCTCTGTCAGGTGTGACTCGAGCCGAGACTCCGGTGACGGTCCGGAGAGTGACCCATCCTCCGCTGCGGCGTCCTTTAGCCGACTCCGCTCTGCTCCCGTGTGTGTTCACCCTGCAGGCCGCCCTGGTCCCGGGACACGGCCCCTTCATCCACTGGAGCCGCGGCTCCGGAGCGCAGGAGAGGACGGTGCTGTCGGCCCGGGACCGAGTGGTCAGGGTGCACCAGGCGTATGCGGGTCGGGTCAGTCTGCCCGGATACTCCGCCAACCCACTCAATGCATCACTGGCGCTTTCCCAGCTCCGCTCCAATGATTCCGGGACTTTCCGATGCCACGTCGCTCTGGGAGAAAATTATGAGCAGGATACGGTCAACCTGGAGGTCACAGGTGAGATCCAAACGGGCCGGAAATCATGCCGTAATGAACTGGACTGATTTAATATTCAATTATTGTACTTTTCATTTGAAAATTTAACTTTCAATATAATACAGTTCCAGTGCATGTGGCAAAGAGGTTTGCATACTTGAGCTAAGGAAAGAGGGTTGTACTAGAAATGCAAACAGTAAAATTTTGTGTTTGTACAGTAAACAGGTTGTGTGAAGGCTTGAATTTGGCTTATTCAGTACTCAAATGTTATACCTATCTATGCAATACAGTGGAATACTGCAATACGTTTAGTATACGACCCCTATTAATAGATTTTTATTTATTTATATATATTTTTATTATTAGGCTATTATTATTATTATACCCTCACTGGGGGCTGAGCCCCCCTAAAATGAAAATCCTAGAATCGCGACCTGGCATTAAACATTTCAGGATCGATTATGGTCCTTACAAATAGTTTTCAGTAATTGAAATGAAGCTGAAATTAAAATGAAATATAAATATTAGGTGAGTAACTTTAAGGTAAAAATTTGAAAAATTTGAAATGAACTGAAATAAGTTTAAACTGAAGTACTAAAATTAATAAAACTGATATTACAGTAGATAAAGTCTATATAGAAGTATTTTTAAAAATCTTAAAAAAATATGAAAAAGGACTAAAGCACATAAATTACTAATACTTAAACTAAAATGTAAATGAAAATGGAAAATATAAAAATAAAAGCTAATGCTAAATATTAATAAATACTAGTATACTGAAAATATAATATTAAGCCTAGGAAAAGTACAGTAACCGCATCTTTAATATGTTAAATCATATTTAATATCAAATCAGCTCCTGTTCATAAATAATTATTAATACAAACTCTTAATTTCTAGCTCGTTTACAATTTTTAAGGCAGTGTTATTTCTGTATTATGTATATATATATATATTTGTATATATATATAGTGTAGAGTTTGTATTAATAATTATTTATGAACAGGAGCTGATTTGATATTAAATATGATTTAACATAAAGATGCGGTTACTGTACTTTTCCTAGGCTTAATAAATATTTTATAAACACAGATTTTAGTATAAAATAAGATCCTTGTTATTGTTGACTGAAATAAAGCTGAAATAAACTCAAATATAAATATTAGATGAAAAACTTAAACTTTCAGTCAGAAATTTCTGTGAAAATTAGAAATGGACTGAAATAAGTTTAAGCTGAAGTAATAAAATTAATAACACTGAAATAAGAAATAATTAAGAAAAGCTTTAAGCAATAAAAATGTCAAAAGGACATTAAAATGACTAAAACGAGCTAAAATGAAAACTGAAAATATAGAAATAAATATAAATAAACGCTCATTCAAAATATTAACAAATGCTGTAATAGTATATAAATAATACTTAATTGTAAACAAGAGCTGGAAATTAAGAGTTTGAATTTATAATTATTTATGAATGGGAGCTGATTTAATATTCAAGATCCGGTGTTATTGTACTTTTTCTAGATTTTTTCCTAGATATTTTATAGCATTTCACAGATTTTGTTGAGTACACACATTGTTAATTGAAAATAAATATTAGATGAAAAATTTAAAACTTAAACAAAAATGAGAAATGTTGCATTGGCAACTAAAATAAGTTTGAAATACTAAAATTACTAAAAATAAAACTGTAAATATAAATTCAATCTAAATAAAAAAAAAAAAAAAAAGAAATATTAGGTAAAAAATGTAAAACTTAAAAATTAGAAATGTTGCATTGGCAACTAAAATAAGTTTGAAATGATAAAATGACTAAAAAATAAATAAAACTGTAAATATAAATTAAATCTAAATAGAAATAAATACAAAAATAGAAAAACTAGAACAGCACATAACAAAATTATTAAAACTTGACCTAAAATTAAAATGAAAAGTGAAAATATAAAAATAAAAGCTAGTTCAAAATATTGATAAATAATATAATAGTATATAAATAATACTAAAGTAACACTGCCCTGACATTTGTCAAAAAGATCTAGAAATTAACAGTTTGAATTTATACTTAAATTAAAATTAAAATTATATTTTAATAAATTATAAATAAATTTTTATAATTATTATTGATACTAATATATAATATTTTAGTGTTTTAAAAATCGTTTTATAATATTTATAAAATATTATAATAGTGTAATATTTTATTTATACAGCACTTTTCTCAGTGGACATTGTTTTAAATCAGCTTTACAGAAAATCACTGCAGTAATAATGTAAGTTCTGTAAGGTCCTCATTTAGCACTTTAATTAAAAGACAATTACAGCTTAATATATTTGTTTGTAAACCCCCAGTGAGCAAGTTAAAATCATTATGAAAGTCATTTTGCACGTGACCACATCTGAAGCCAGAACAGCAGTTTTCAGATAAACATTGAGGAAAAGCAGCGGCTCGTTAGCAGTTCAGGAGTCTGCTGTGAATTAATTACCCTCTCATTACATTCATTCAGACTGTCAATATCATACTCATTGGAGCGTTTCCCCTCTTTTCCCGTCTAACTTTAGCTTGGCTTTATTTTCATTTTCTTCTGAGGCTCTCATTAACTGCTTAATTGGCCGTAAGTCTTTGATTAGAGCGGTGAGATCGATTACCTGCGAATGAGGGCTTGTGTGAATTCTGAGGAAAACAGGTGACGCCTAATGAAGGAAATTATGCTAAACCCCCGATAAATCATCTCAAATGTGCTGTAAAAGACTATTAATATTCAGTAAAATTATTGATTTAATGCACTGATACTATCTGATGAGAACAACATTTGAGCTGAATAAAGACACTCACATTGCAACATCGATACTGTTATTGAACTGAATTGAATCAACATTAAATTGAATAATGACACTTGATGATTTAATATTCGATTATTGTACTTTTCATGGACTCTTTCTTACATATTTATAGCATTACACACGTTTCAAGATAAATTATGGTCCTTGAAACTGTGTTGTTATTGTAAAGTAAAACTCTTAAAAATTGTGTTTGGTAACAAAGCTGAAATAACATACATTTTTAATATTAGATAGAAAACAATCTTTATGTCAGAAATGTCTAGGAAAATTAGAAATGAACTTAAATAAGTTTACGCTGAAGTACTAAAATGAATACAACTGAAAAAAAAATTAAATCTATATATATATATATAAAAAAAAAACGAATAAAAATGACAAAAGTACATAATAAAATTACAAAAACTTTAACTAAAATTTAAATGAAAACTGAAAATAAAAGCTAATTCAAAATATTAATAAATGATACTGAAATAATACTGCATTAAAAATGGTAAACGAGCTAGAAATTAAAAATGTCGAAAAATTAATTAAAAAAATGTAGAAATTAATTTAATTTTTATTTTATTTTATTTAGCATTATTTCTGAATGGGATAATGAAAGTGGATAATGACACTAACTAGTTTCATAACTGATGAATTTTAAAACATGAACACTTATTTTCCTGTTTATTAATGTGAAGCTGCTTTGAAATAACCTGTAAGGTTGAGTGTTAATAAAAAGAGCATTATTTCCATTTTGCTTTTAGTTTAAGAACTAAAATGTACAGTGTGATTTCCTACAATCCCATTTTGTACTTTTTCGAGATGCCCTGATATGAATATTTTTAATAATAAATAATAATGATAATAATAGATAATGTATTATTGTTGTTGTTTTAAATGAAAATAAAAAAAGAAAAAATCATTTAAAATAATAATAATACTTTTAAATAATACTTTTATTAATGAATATTATATATTAATATTATTCATATTTTATGAATACTTTTTGTAATGAGTCTACACAAATTTAATTCATATTTGTCTTTAGAAACTAAGGGACAAGTCGAGTTTTTATTGTAACCCGAAACACAATTTTAATGAGTGAATGAATTAAAGTAATAACTTAATTTTTTTAAATAATAATAATAATAATAAATAATAATTTATTATTGTTGTTGTTAGAATTATTAATAATAATAGTATATAAAAAAATTATAATATTTTTTTATAAATATTGTATATTAATATTATTCATATTTTATTGATATTTTTTGTGTGATAGCTGAAATTATGGCCAATATTATAATTCTAAACTATTCTGACCACTTCTTAAAGAGAGAAAAAAAGTATAAGATAATTAAAGAAAGGTGAAGAAAAGGAATATTGGCCAGTGCTTGTCTGTGTCTGTCCACAGAAACTGTTTTCTCATGTTAATGTTTCTGTGTGTTTTCAGGTGTGGTGTTTCCCTACGGTTCTCCCGCGGCCCGTTATTCGCTGGCGTTCGCGGAGGCTATCCGCGCGTGTGAGGAGAATTCGGCTGAGGTCGCGACCCCCGAGCAGCTGTGGGCGGCGTTTCACTCCAGCATGAACAGCTGTACGGCCGGATGGCTCAAAGACCAGAGCGTCAGGTGTTGCTCACGCTTCAGCCTTCACCGCCGTCATTTGGCTCAGAAGCATCGCTCGTGAAATCCCATGCATTTCTACAGTTAGTCTAGAGCAGGGTTCCTCAATAGGCGGCCCGCGCGAGAAAAAAGTTTGGCCCACGCTAATTTCAAATAATGTGGCATGAAAATTCAAACGCAGCATCAGAAAGCGACATTAACTTGCATCGTGTCTACACCGGACGCGAGCGGCGCAACAAAATACAATAGAACCCATTATAATCAGTGATGCTGTCTACACTAGATCCGGCGCAGCGTGGCACGACAGAAAACTGCTGACTTGTTCTATTTATGACGTGCTGACACAAAGTTCAAATGATTTGCAATGCTTTGTCGCGTCCAGTGCAGATATACGATGTGACAGCAAAAACATGGCAAGTGTGAAGTAAAGAAAAGTGGACACGGAAAATAGATGATTCAAATGTGAATGGACTGAACAGTTTTGAGTGAGTGCGTGAGTGATATCTCTGTTATGGAAAACACGTGTTGGTTCGCAGTGAGTTCACAGTTTTAACATACACTCTTAAAAATAAAGGTGCTTCAAAAGGTTCTTCACAGTCTGGTTAGGACACACGGTGTTACAGTTTGATCCCCCCCCCCCAAAAT
>NW_015549681.1:381447-386852 GCF_001515605.1 Sinocyclocheilus anshuiensis | reverse complement strand
ATCTGACTGTGTGTGTGTGTGTGTGTGTGTGTGTGTGTGTGTGTGTGTGTGGAAGATCTGACTGTGTGTGTCTGTAGATGATCTGTGTGTGTCTGTAGATGATCTGACTGTTTTTGTGTGTTCTGCTCTCTTTCAGTCTTGCTGGATGTAATCTCACTTGTGAAATGGGGTCATCAGTTCTTCAATCCTCAAACTCTGTCCTGAGAGAGCTTGATCTGAGTAACAATGACCTGCTGGATTCAGGAGTGAATCTGCTCTCTGATGAACTGAAGAGTCCAAACTGTCAGCTGCAGATTCTGAGGTATTTAAGAACATATAAGAGATAATGTGGGATCTGTGTCTATATAAACGATCTATGGTGTCATCAGTATAAAGTGAATGGGAGGATTTGTGACACAGACGTGGAGATTTTGTATTTGACTCTGAGACATTTCTACCTGCTCAGGGAATGTGGATGTGTTCTGGTGGTGGTTGTTTATGTACGAGAGTGGCGACTGCTGTGGCAGATTGTGTTCATATGCTACAGCAGCAACAATGCCGGGTTTTAAGCAGTATGTAAAAGGGCAAACAAGGAAGAGTAACTTGCTGGATAAATGTTTTGTAATTGTGGAGGGAGCATGTGTGTCGAGGATAAGGCCACCGGTTGCAAACTCAGATGATAATGTAGCACTTCTTGTACCAATTTATAATTCTAAGCTGAAAAGCAGTAAACCAGAGAAAAAAAGTAATAACAGACTACATAGGTTTCTGTGTACAGTCAGTGATACCAACTAAGGAGATTACAGTCTATCCGAATAATATGTACATTACTAAAGATGTCAAGCATGTGATGAATCTGAGGAAAATTGCTTTTAAAAAGAAGTATACAAAAGAATTAAATCATCTAGAAAAGGAGATAAAGGGGAAAATACGAGAGGCGAAGATGGTACATAAGGTAAAATTGGAAAAGGCTTTTATGAGCAATAACACAAAACAGATATGGGATACTATGAAGGGGACGACTGGATTGTCAACAACACAGAAATCTTTAGTGGTAGATAATGAGTATCAACTGAATCCATTTTTCTCTAGGTTTGATAAAGGGAATATTCCAGATCAGCGTGTGACTATTATTAAAACAGGTCAGACAGAATTGATGTTACGTTTGAACAAGTGAGGAGTACTTTTAAAAAGTTAAACCTATTTTTCAGAGTTCTGTAGACTCTGTAATGTTATTCCTGAAGTGTGGAAGACTTGGTATGTAATAGTGGTGTAACGATCCATCGATATGGATCAATATATAATTTAAGTGTCTAATGATACGATGCATCGATGCCGCACGTAAAATATTGATACCTGTAGTATTTATAGGCACCTTTATTTTGGCACTGTCCACATTTTGACGCAAAGTCCGTCAATGCATTACCACCAACGCGTGCATTCTCATTGAACATCAGCTGGCAGAAATGTCGAGCGCTGTGTGAGACGTTCTATACACACACATCTGAAGTGCACACACACAGACAGCCGTGTCTCAGTCAGCGTGCAAATATTTAGTTTTGTTTGTTTGTTTTTTATTTTATTTAAAAGGGACAATACACATTAATTAACATGAGTAAACAAGTCTACTATGTAAATGTGCCAGATTTAGTCATTCAGGCTAATTTTCATCTGCAGTCCCTGGCAGGTTGATGGTAAGAACCATAATCCACAAATACACAAAGCAGAAACAAACATATTAAACAAAAAAAAAAAAAAAAAAAAAGAAATATTAGGTAAAAAATGTAAAACTTAAAAATTAGAAATGTTGCATTGGCAACTAAAATAAGTTTGAAATGATAAAATGACTAAAAAATAAATAAAACTGTAAATATAAATTAAATCTAAATAGAAATAAATACAAAAATAGAAAAACTAGAACAGCACATAACAAAATTATTAAAACTTGACCTAAAATTAAAATGAAAAGTGAAAATATAAAAATAAAAGCTAGTTCAAAATATTGATAAATAATATAATAGTATATAAATAATACTAAAGTAACACTGCCCTGACATTTGTCAAAAAGATCTAGAAATTAACAGTTTGAATTTATACTTAAATTAAAATTAAAATTATATTTTAATAAATTATAAATAAATTTTTATAATTATTATTGATACTAATATATAATATTTTAGTGTTTTAAAAATCGTTTTATAATATTTATAAAATATTATAATAGTGTAATATTTTATTTATACAGCACTTTTCTCAGTGGACATTGTTTTAAATCAGCTTTACAGAAAATCACTGCAGTAATAATGTAAGTTCTGTAAGGTCCTCATTTAGCACTTTAATTAAAAGACAATTACAGCTTAATATATTTGTTTGTAAACCCCCAGTGAGCAAGTTAAAATCATTATGAAAGTCATTTTGCACGTGACCACATCTGAAGCCAGAACAGCAGTTTTCAGATAAACATTGAGGAAAAGCAGCGGCTCGTTAGCAGTTCAGGAGTCTGCTGTGAATTAATTACCCTCTCATTACATTCATTCAGACTGTCAATATCATACTCATTGGAGCGTTTCCCCTCTTTTCCCGTCTAACTTTAGCTTGGCTTTATTTTCATTTTCTTCTGAGGCTCTCATTAACTGCTTAATTGGCCGTAAGTCTTTGATTAGAGCGGTGAGATCGATTACCTGCGAATGAGGGCTTGTGTGAATTCTGAGGAAAACAGGTGACGCCTAATGAAGGAAATTATGCTAAACCCCCGATAAATCATCTCAAATGTGCTGTAAAAGACTATTAATATTCAGTAAAATTATTGATTTAATGCACTGATACTATCTGATGAGAACAACATTTGAGCTGAATAAAGACACTCACATTGCAACATCGATACTGTTATTGAACTGAATTGAATCAACATTAAATTGAATAATGACACTTGATGATTTAATATTCGATTATTGTACTTTTCATGGACTCTTTCTTACATATTTATAGCATTACACACGTTTCAAGATAAATTATGGTCCTTGAAACTGTGTTGTTATTGTAAAGTAAAACTCTTAAAAATTGTGTTTGGTAACAAAGCTGAAATAACATACATTTTTAATATTAGATAGAAAACAATCTTTATGTCAGAAATGTCTAGGAAAATTAGAAATGAACTTAAATAAGTTTACGCTGAAGTACTAAAATGAATACAACTGAAAAAAAAATTAAATCTATATATATATATATAAAAAAAAAACGAATAAAAATGACAAAAGTACATAATAAAATTACAAAAACTTTAACTAAAATTTAAATGAAAACTGAAAATAAAAGCTAATTCAAAATATTAATAAATGATACTGAAATAATACTGCATTAAAAATGGTAAACGAGCTAGAAATTAAAAATGTCGAAAAATTAATTAAAAAAATGTAGAAATTAATTTAATTTTTATTTTATTTTATTTAGCATTATTTCTGAATGGGATAATGAAAGTGGATAATGACACTAACTAGTTTCATAACTGATGAATTTTAAAACATGAACACTTATTTTCCTGTTTATTAATGTGAAGCTGCTTTGAAATAACCTGTAAGGTTGAGTGTTAATAAAAAGAGCATTATTTCCATTTTGCTTTTAGTTTAAGA
The DNA here is from genome assembly GCF_001515605.1 of Sinocyclocheilus anshuiensis. Taxonomy (NCBI): domain Eukaryota; kingdom Metazoa; phylum Chordata; class Actinopteri; order Cypriniformes; family Cyprinidae; genus Sinocyclocheilus; species Sinocyclocheilus anshuiensis. The sequence goes on along the minus strand of NW_015549681.1, from coordinate 383,244 downwards.
ACTAAAATGTACAGTGTGATTTCCTACAATCCCATTTTGTACTTTTTCGAGATGCCCTGATATGAATATTTTTAATAATAAATAATAATGATAATAATAGATAATGTATTATTGTTGTTGTTTTAAATGAAAATAAAAAAAGAAAAAATCATTTAAAATAATAATAATACTTTTAAATAATACTTTTATTAATGAATATTATATATTAATATTATTCATATTTTATGAATACTTTTTGTAATGAGTCTACACAAATTTAATTCATATTTGTCTTTAGAAACTAAGGGACAAGTCGAGTTTTTATTGTAACCCGAAACACAATTTTAATGAGTGAATGAATTAAAGTAATAACTTAATTTTTTTAAATAATAATAATAATAATAAATAATAATTTATTATTGTTGTTGTTAGAATTATTAATAATAATAGTATATAAAAAAATTATAATATTTTTTTATAAATATTGTATATTAATATTATTCATATTTTATTGATATTTTTTGTGTGATAGCTGAAATTATGGCCAATATTATAATTCTAAACTATTCTGACCACTTCTTAAAGAGAGAAAAAAAGTATAAGATAATTAAAGAAAGGTGAAGAAAAGGAATATTGGCCAGTGCTTGTCTGTGTCTGTCCACAGAAACTGTTTTCTCATGTTAATGTTTCTGTGTGTTTTCAGGTGTGGTGTTTCCCTACGGTTCTCCCGCGGCCCGTTATTCGCTGGCGTTCGCGGAGGCTATCCGCGCGTGTGAGGAGAATTCGGCTGAGGTCGCGACCCCCGAGCAGCTGTGGGCGGCGTTTCACTCCAGCATGAACAGCTGTACGGCCGGATGGCTCAAAGACCAGAGCGTCAGGTGTTGCTCACGCTTCAGCCTTCACCGCCGTCATTTGGCTCAGAAGCATCGCTCGTGAAATCCCATGCATTTCTACAGTTAGTCTAGAGCAGGGTTCCTCAATAGGCGGCCCGCGCGAGAAAAAAGTTTGGCCCACGCTAATTTCAAATAATGTGGCATGAAAATTCAAACGCAGCATCAGAAAGCGACATTAACTTGCATCGTGTCTACACCGGACGCGAGCGGCGCAACAAAATACAATAGAACCCATTATAATCAGTGATGCTGTCTACACTAGATCCGGCGCAGCGTGGCACGACAGAAAACTGCTGACTTGTTCTATTTATGACGTGCTGACACAAAGTTCAAATGATTTGCAATGCTTTGTCGCGTCCAGTGCAGATATACGATGTGACAGCAAAAACATGGCAAGTGTGAAGTAAAGAAAAGTGGACACGGAAAATAGATGATTCAAATGTGAATGGACTGAACAGTTTTGAGTGAGTGCGTGTCTCTGTTATCTGTTATGGAAAACACGTGTTGGTTCGCAGTGAGTTCACAGTTTTAACATACACTCTTAAGGTGCTTCAATTGATCCCCCAAAAACATCTAAGTATAAAAATATTAATGCTGACAGATTTAATAATTAAATCTGCAATTAGGGAAAGTGGAGAGAAGAGATCCAGTCTGGAGATGAGCAGGAACAGTTGACTTGCATGGCAGACATGGAGATCCAGATTTTATTTGTTCATTTGTTTTTAATATTCAACAGGCAAAGTTCTTCTGTATCTAAATGCAAAAATGTTCATAATTGTTTGAATAAAACAGATTACTGGGGGAAAAATCTGAATATTCATCTTGTGACCATCTTTTGATTATTTGAACAAACGCAACAATAATATAATAATTGTAATAATTATAATAATTTATATATATATATATATACAGTGGGTACGGAAAG
>NW_015549681.1:376741-381159 GCF_001515605.1 Sinocyclocheilus anshuiensis | reverse complement strand
GTGGCCCTTGGCTTGGTATTGTTGGCAGAATTCGGCCCTCGGCGAAAACTAATTGAGGAACCCTGGTCTAGAGAGTGTAATAGAATGTTAAAACAAATTATATTTGTTTTTTTACAAACTGAGGCAAACTTGATTGTAACCCAGAACACAATTTTAACGAGTAATAATTAAAATAATCATTTAATATAAGAATACCAATTCTGAAATAATAATTAATTAATATTATATTATACATGAATATTAATCTTTTATGAATGATGTTCTAGTTATGGGTCTGCACAAATTAAACTCAGTTTGTAAGGTTGTTCCTGAAGGTTTGCTTGAGCATTTGAAAATTATTAACATATTTATTTAGTGCATGATATACTTAATATTATATTATTTAGTATGTTTATTTATTTAGTAAATAATAAATATTAAATACATAATATTAATTCATAGATTTATGTAAATAAATAATATAAGAAATAAATACAATTATTATTATTTAATGTATTAATATTATACATTACACAATGAATATAACAATAATAATAATAGTAATAATTATTATTATTACTAATAATTTAAAATAAATTTAAGGTTAATTTTAAAAGAATTGTATAAATATTATGTATTAATATAATTTTTTTTTTGTAATGAGTCTACACACATGAAGCACATTTTGTGAGGTTCTTCTAGGTTAATTTTAAAAGAATTGTATAAATATTATGTATTAATATAATTTTTTTTTTGTAATGAGTTTACACACATGAAGCACATTTTGTGAGGTTCTTCTTGAAGGTCTGCTTCAGGCATTTGTGAACTTCACCAACACTGAAAGATATGCTGTGATTGCTATAGTATTAAACTCCAGCCGTGAGCAGACAGACACCCTTCACCTCCAGCTATTATAAGGATCCTGTTATAATATTGCGGTGAAATTATTTATTAGCGTTTCCATAACAACACAGATTTATTTACATACAGATATCTGGATTCAGCCAGTTCCCACAGTGCAGATGTTTCGTCTGATTTCACACCCGCCTCCTCTCCGCAGGTATCCCGTACAGAGACCCGAGCTCGGTTGCTATGGACACGCGGAGTTTTCTCAAGGCGTGAGGAATTATGGGAAACGGGACCCTTTGGAATTGTTTGACGTTTACTGTTTTGCCAATGACATGCAAGGTAAGATTCCGGAAAACATGGAACATGGAAAAATGGGATCAATCAAATGTTTCAAACCATAATGAACTGTTATATTAATAATAGTAGTAATATTCTGCTTGGTTGTGGATTGAAACGTTTAATTTAATTTAATTTAATTTAAAATTTTAATTATTATTATTGCTTTCAGGGTTACCAATGATTTTTCTCTAAATAAATAACAACAACAACAACAACAATAATAATAATAATTATTATTATTTGTTATATTAATTGTATATTATGTTTTTATTATGTTTTTATTATTTACTAAATAAATATGTAATTAAATAATATACTATTAATCATGCTATGTACTTAATAAATTTCATTTATTATTTATTTGTTTATTTATTTAGAGAAGAATCTGCAGTAGCCCTGAAAGCAATTCTTTTTCTTAAATCTGTCTAAAATTTTCAATATTCAATGATGCATTTTTCATAAAAAGTATAATAGATTATTATTATTATTATTTCTTCCAGGGTTACAGCTGATTTTTCAATAAATAAATAAATAAATATTATTATTATTTGTTACATTAATTGTATTTTATGTTTTAATGTTATGTATTCAGTATTTGTTATTTACTAAATAAATACATAAACTAAATAATACACTATTATGCATACAATGCACTAAATACATTTAAATTTAAAAATAGCGTAATGTATGATATTAATACATAATATGTAATTAAAGTAGTAAAATAATAACAATACATTTTATTTGATTATGTAAGTACAGAAAAATCGACAGTAATTCTGAAAGCAATTAGTAGTGATGAAAATTTGAACATTTTTCATAAAAAGTATCATATTTAGTATTTTATTAACTTTCTGACAAGTTACCAAAACTTCTATATTTTTTTTATGAACTATTACAGTAACATCACAGAAATGTATCTGGAGCTGTTAGTCACAACATATGAATTATTCATAACTGTTTTTAAAAAAATGCATTTTTAATCATTTACCAAAATTATCATGTTGTAATGTATGGATGAATAATGGTGAGACGCTTTCACGTGTAATAGAAATAAATGTAACGGGCTTTTGATGATGCTGTTTGATGCATGATGCTGTTTTGTAACATTTATTATAAACTCCCCAGTGTTGTGCCATGAATTCAGCTCCAGCCGAAGTGCAGTTGCAGCTGTTTCCGTCCTGTGTTTCTGCAGGTGAAGTGTTTCCCGCCGATGTTCCTGACCGACTGACTCACGTCGAAGCCTCGGCTCACTGCGCGTCTCTGGGCGGCCGGCTGGCGACCGTCGGTCAGCTCTATCTGGCCTGGAGCTCTGGGCTGGACCACTGCGAGCCGGCCTGGCTGTCTGACGGGAGCGTGAGGTTTTCCGTCAGCTCGCTGAGCTCGGACTGTCCCGCTGGAGAACCAGGCGTCCGAACGGTTTCACCGACAGAACTGAACAACGGGAGCACGCGGTTCGATGCTTTCTGCTATCGAGGTATGCATCGCCGTGTTACGCAGTCGTGCATTACAGAAGCCATTATTATTTTGTTTTGTTTTTTTTATCTAGCCCATGCAATAGGGATTTGATCATGCTTAATCATGCTTTAGTGTGAACCATAATGTTGCAACAAAAATAAATACTCAATTCATCAGAAGCTCTTGTTTTACATGGCCATATTCTACCGGCTTGTAACATTTTAGTCCACTTATAATTGTAGTCATGGTTTTCGTGTGAAAAATAGTCATAATTTAATTTTCCAGGTCCATTGTTCACCCTCTCTTTAGAATGAAACAGGCTGTTTTTGCTGCTGTACCTTTAAGAGTTCGGTATTTAAATGACTTTGCAAACATTGTTTTGATTTATATTTAAATCTTGTTGTTTTAATATGTCACTATGGTGATGTTACAACTTGTTAGTGTAATGCTCTATTAATAAATAATAATATTAATAATAACAACAACAACAATAATAATAATAATATTTAATATTATTATGTGTGCATTGATATTATTTATTAAATACTTTTTTACTAATAAATAAATATACTAAATCATATTCTATTAAGTATACTATGTACTAAATAAATACATAATTTAACATATAATTAAAATATCATAATAATTAAAAAAACAAATTATTTAAAAATTGGTAATAACCCAGAAAGCAAGTAAATCTGATGCCTCTCATTTTTCTTAAATTATTATTATTATTATTGTAATTAATTTAGTTTTTTTCACCCTCACTTTAGAAATAATTAAATGATTAAATATTTATTTTAAATTATTTATTTACTAAATAAGTAAATATAATAAAACTATTCTATTAAATATACTATGCAATAAAAAAAATATATACTGTATATATAATTAAAACAACAACAATAATAATAATTGTATTTATTGTAGTTTATTTATTTATTAATCATTTACATAATGTAAATGTCTTATGCCCTTAAGTTAAATTGGGTTGAAAACTAAACAGAAATCAGTAGTATTTTCCAACAAAAGTGTTTATATGAATTTATAGCTGTCATTATATTAAATATAAAACATATATAAATACATTTGACACATATTCTACTGTACAAAAGTTTGGTGTCATGATTAAAAAAAAAAAAATAATACATGAATTTAGCAAGGAAGCATTAAATTGATCAGAAGTGAAAGTAAATACATTTATAATGTAAATATTATGATTTGAGATGTTCAGCATACTGCACAATATCTACAGTATACTGCATACTATTTTTTAATGACTTCAGTGTTGCACTTTTAAAGGGGTGGTTGATTGCGATTTCACTTTTTTAATGTTAGTGTGTAATGTTGCTGTTTAATCATAAACAATATCTGCAAAGTTACGGCGCTGAAAGTTCAATGCAAACGGAGATATCGTCTTTTAAAATTCTGGCAGTTTAATGCCTACAAAAATGACTGGTAAGGGACTACAACGAGTTACTTCCCGGGTCCGTTACGTCAAGAACCCAGAATTTTACATAAACCCCGCCCCCGGGAAAAGGCAGCTAAGGGGGCGAGGCCAATGCTGCGCTGCTTTAGAGAAGAGGAAGAGAAAACTAGGGGTGCACGTAAAAATCTATTCATATGTGAATCGCAATTCTGTCTTCTAACGATTCTAATGGATTCACAGGTTTCAAAATCAATGTTCTAAAGCAGTGTTTTTTATCCTGTTCCTGGCCTCGCCCTGCTCTGCACACGCTCTGCATCTCTCTCTCTCTCTCTCATTCAGATCATCAGCTCAGTGAATACACTTA
>NW_015549681.1:367821-376054 GCF_001515605.1 Sinocyclocheilus anshuiensis | reverse complement strand
TTGCCGAACTGTATTAAAGCTTTAATCAGAATAAAACCATATATTAAAAGCTAACAGAAGCAGTAGCATTTACAAATAACAGCGTATCTAAAAGTATGAGACAACAACAAACAAAAATCTTAGGCCTACCATTAAGAGCCGTGCTTGCACAGGTTCTGCGCGATCCTCTTCAATAATATCCTCTGCGTCTCAATCGGGCTCAAATTGATAAGCGCAATATAGAGATAACATAAATACTTCTTGTTTTATTGGTAAAGGGGACATATTTTACCTCGTAACTTTTTTTTTCCCCCCAGACGTCCACTTATAATATTAGTCAAGGCTTTTTGCATTAAAAATAGTTATATTTAAGAAAAATGTTTATTCAGGACCATTTATTTTCACCCTCTCTTTAAAATTAAACAGGCGGCTTTTGCTGCTTTTCAGTTCTGTTTCTAAATGACTTTGCAAACTTTTTTAATGTATTGATTTATTTACATTCTGTTGATTTAAATATTTTGTGTGATGTTACAAATTATTTTTTTTGAAGTTAGAATGAGTTGAAAATGATTGAGAAATCAGTGATATTCTCCAGCAAAAGTGTTTTATGTGAATTATAGCTGCCATGGAGTCAGTAAGATTTTTAAAAAAGAAATTAATACTTTTATTAATCAGAGATGCATTAAATTAATCAAAAGTGACAGTAATGATTTTTCCCCCCCAGAAATTCACTTATAATATTAGTCAAGGTTTTTGCAACAAAAATTGATGCAAAAAATAGTTTTTCATGATCATTTTCACACTCTCTTTAAAATTAAACAACCGTTTTTTTTTCTGCTTTTTAGTTCTTTTTCTAAATGACTTTGCAAACATTTTTGTAATGTTTTGATTTATATTAAAATTCTGATTTTTTTAGAAGTTAGAATGTGTTGAAAATGATGAAGAAATGTTCTAGCAAGTGTTTTGTATGCTGCATCAAAAGTATAAACGAATAGCTTTCTGACATTCTGCCGTTCAAAAGTTTGGGGCCAGTATGATTTTTCGAAAGAATTTAATACTTTTATTAATCAAGGATGCATTAAATTGATCAAAAGTGACAGGAAAGACATTTAGAATGTTACAAAAGATTTCTATTTCAAATAAATGCTGTTCTTTAAAACTTTCTATTCATCTGTGAATCCTGAAAAATAAAATGCATCACAGTTTCCACAAAAATATTCACAGCACAACAGTTTTCAACATTGATAATAATCAGAAATGTTTCTTGAGCAGCAAATCAGCATATTAGAATGATTTCTGAAGATCATGTGACACTGAAGACTGGAGTAATGATGCTGAAAATCCAGCTTTGATCACAGAAATAAATTATATTTTAACAGATATTCACATAGAAAATGGTTATTTTAAATTGTAATAATATTTCACAATTTTTACTGTATTTTTGATCAAATAAATGCAGCCCTGGTGAGCAGAAGAGACTCTTACCAAGTCCCTTGAAAAAAAATCTTACCAACCCTAAACTTTTAAACAGTGGTGTATGTTGATAAAATTAGTTGTTTATCATATTCACAAGCTGAATTATTGTTGAATGCCCTGTTTCACTTCAAGTAAAATGTGTTGTGTTGATGTTAAACTAGCTCATATCTGACTGTATTCCAGACGCACAGACTGCCGGCCAGTCGAACCTGCCTGACCTTCGACCCACTAACTGGACCGGACAGGTGGATCTGGACAAAGAGCCGCTCACGGCTGAACCTGCTGAGCTCTCGGCCGAGTATCTGACGGTCCGTCTGCGCACCGGAGACACATCTCTGGACTGGAGTGGCCAGCTGGACTCGTTCCCAGACAGCCGACAGGTGCTTCCTGATCTGAGTCCTGGCGGCTCGGCCCGAGAGGAAGAGGACGAGGATGAAGGTCTGTCTGGTCAGTCTGTGAGTCCTGTAGCTCCTTCAGACGCTCCTCAAGGAAAGGCCAAGAGTCCCCTCACCAACATCGTCAGCTCGTTATGGAAACCCTGGAGCTACTTGACTGGAAGTGAAGCCGAGGCGACGAGCACGAGCGCAGCTGCGACGGAGACCACTGCCGCTCCCGGATCAGGTGAATATGAAAGAAGAGGGAAAGAAAGAAATGGACGCAACACAACAATATTACAATATTACTCATTTTATGAGTAATAGCGGAATATAAATCATATTTATTGTCTTATGTAGCATGTGTGCATGAATGGTCACGTAACACGCGCTTTCGGTCGTGTAGTATGAACGGACTTCAGCATATGATCGGCGCTCCACGCAGCTCCCGCACTACTCTCCATTGGAAATGAATGACTGAATGACCGGTCTGTCGCTTGTCGGAGATAGTGGAAAGCTGGCTTGAAACGCAGTGGAAACGCCAGTATGACGAGGATCGTTTTCATTTTAAAACATAAACGCACCAGTGTAAATCTAAGGGGGCTGGGACGCATTCACACTACAGCCTCACGTGTGTGCCACATCTCTGAGTGTAACCGGTGTAAACTAGTAGGTGTGTTCGACTTGACGCGGACCGACAGTGCAGACCGATCGGTGTATTACAGTACCACGAGAGCTAAGAGAGCAGACTGCTCCGTGCGCTTTCGAATCGCTCTCGCGGATGTCAAACACTGATCGATCTGTCGTGTGCTGCAAGCTTATTGGCTCACTGACGCTGATGAGATTAACCCCTTAGGTATCGAAATTTGGTACCGAACGATGAGACGTTTTTCGATACTCGATGGTTTCGAGGCAATTCGGTCGGTGCCTAAAAAGTATCGAACTCGATACCCAGCCCTACTGTTTTCTTTTGGTCTCCGTTTGTCGAGGAGGCCCGAGCGGTAAAGTTTGAGGGTTGTCTTCATTAATACAGATACCTTGTCTGGCCCAAACTGAACCCGGCAGCATTAATATTTAACATCAAATGGAAACTTAGGCCTGTCGCCTACATTATTAAAGTCCATTTTCCATGAAGGCAGTGGAAACTTCATAACTGAGGGTTGAAAGCTTGAGACGGGAAGCCAGAAACTGGAAAAGTGCATCCACACTGTTCACTCATGCACACTTGCTGTACTGTACGCTCCAGTGCTTTGTGTGGTTTGTTCTGCTGATATACAAGACATACCAAAACAGACTAGCTCTCCCAATATTTCTGTGCTGTTTTATGATGTAAAGCATTTCAAACCCCTCGTTTGTGAGGGTTCATTTCTATTAGGATGCTGTCTTGGGCCAGAAACAAGTACAGCAATGCAGCCGCGAGCGTTTGGCCTGCAGCCGTACTAGCAATCGGTTATTATTAGCTTGTAGCGATGCAAGATTGATTTTGTGCATTGTTGCATTGCGAAACGTGTCAGCACGCAGTTCATAACTGAATAAAATTTGGACTTTTTTCCTTGCAATGTCGAGGAGGGAAAAAGTCAGTATTGTGAGATATAAACTCAGAATTGCGAAATGTAAATTTCAAACAATTCTCTTCTTTTGCTTTTTGTTTACAATGGAATAAAAAATATTTTAGAAACTCAGAATTGCAATGATTTTTATTTATTTATTTATCTCACAATTTTGACTTTTTTCTTTGCAATTTTGAGAGAAAAAAACACCTAAATTGTAAGATATAAACTCAGAATTGTGAGGAAAAAAGTCAGAATTGAGAAATAAGTCACAATTACCTTTTTTAATTTCTTTATTTTATTTTTATATCTCATTAATTAAGATAAAAAAAAATCTATTTCTGCCATGGAATAAAAAATAAATAAAAAAGGTAATTGTGACTTTTTATTTCACAATTCTGACTTTTTTTCACAAGTTTATTTCACAATGTCTGAGTTTTTTGCTCAAAATTGCAAAGAAATAAATTCCCCATTGTGAGTCGCAATTTCCTTTTTTACTGTTTTATTAAGTGTCAGAAAGGGGCTTCCATACAAGTGTGTGCATGCTCGTGTTAAGTATGTTTTTAGTATGTAACTGCATACTAGACAGCAAGGCGTCTCACTAGGTTTTGGAACAGAGCTACTTTCTTTTCTAAAATCGTATTTGTTGTAAAATATCCATTGCTTTTGTATCACTGCAATGTAATCAGCCATCAGTTAGTTCTCCTGCTGTGAAATTATATTTCAGTGCATTTTTTTTAAGTTTACGTTTTTTTTTTTTAGCTTCAATAAATTAAAACTGAAATCAAAATAATTGAAAAATTGCTTTTATTTTTATAAATATATATTTTCAGTTTTCAGTTTAATTTTAGTTTAAAAAATGTTGTTTTATGTTTTTGTCATTTACTTTTTTTTACTGAAATTTTCTTTTAACTTACATTAAAAATTTTCTTCTATAAAATGTTAATATTTTCAACTAATAAGTTTATTTTATTTTAGCTTAGTTTTTAAATCAGTTTAAAATCTGTCTAAAATCCTAGCTTTAGTTTTAAAACCTGTTCATATTTTAAAAGCCATCTATCTAGTGCATTCCAGCCTTTAGTGGTGGAAATGGTGCATCTGATCACCTCGAGACGCATGATTTGAGGAATCATTCATTCAAGACATGAACGGTAATGATGTAAAACAGTAACGGTAATAGTAATGATATTAGTGAATCTTGACAAAAGGCAAACAGCCTGAAGTCTAAGACGAGCAGATAAAAACTGGAGTCAAGTGAATATTTAATGAGAATCTGGCAGACGGTTCGCCGCTCTCTAGAGACAAAAAAACAGATCAGAGGAATGAATCCGAAAAGAGCAACATCTAAATGCACAAGAGCATAACTGCTGATTGAATAAAGCCCCACAGACAAATTAATAATCATCACTCTCATTTGGAAATGAGTCTTTGACTAAATCAGCCTCATTACTGGAAGCGTGTTTTTAGTCTCTACCTTGATAGTGCTGCTTATTTGCTAAAGGCAAACAGACGAAAAAGACAAAAATGACTAAAATTTTTATAAAAATACAAGTGAATATTTAATGAGAATCTGGCAGACGGTTCGCCGCTCTCTAGAGACAAAAAAACAGATCAGAGGAATGAATCCGAAAAGAGCAACATCTAAATGCACAAGAGCATAACTGCTGATTGAATAAAGCCCCACAGACAAATTAATAATCATCACTCTCATTTGGAAATGAGTCTTTGACTAAATCAGCCTCATTACTGGAAGCGTGTTTTTAGTCTCTACCTTGATAGTGCTGCTTATTTGCTAAAGGCAAACAGACGAAAAAGACAAAAATGACTAAAATTTTAATAAAAATATATAGTTACATAGAAATGTAAAAAAAAAAAAAAACTACAAAAAAAGACTAAAATGTACATAGAAAATATAAATAAAAAGTTATTTAAATATAAATAAAAATGTAATTCAGAAATAGTAAATAAATACTATAATAATATAAAATGTAATTCATAATTTTAGTTATTTTAGTATTATTTATAAGCTACTATTATAGTATTTATTAATATTTCTGAATTATTTTTTTATTTATATTTAATTTTATTTTACGTTTTAGTCTTTTTGTTATGTGCTTTTATCATTTTTTGTAGTTTTTAAACTTATTTTATTTCAGTTAGTTGCCAAGGCAACGTTTTTTGTTGAATATTCATATTTTATTTCAGTTAATGAAACTTTTTAATAGCTTAACAATACTATCTGGAATACACTACATGGAATAAGTGTTATTTTAGTTTTACTTATAGGCTATGCTGTTTATTAATAGTTTATTATTTATTTTGTTCATATTTATTAACATTTTAATAAGTTTTTATTTTTATGTTTTCAGTTTTAATTTTAACTTTTTTATTTATTTATTTATTTTAATGTTAGTTTTAGTCATTTTTGTACTTCAACTTCAACTTGTTTCAGTTAATTTTAATTTTAATTTAAGTTTCAGTCATTTTATTATGTGCTTTTGTAATTTGTATTATTTAAAAAAAATTCTATTTAACTTTTGTATTTTTTATTTCAATTTTAGTTTTAGTTATTTTTGTACTTCAACTTAAACTTGTTTCAGTTAATTTTAATTTTAATTAAAGTTTTAGTCATTTTATTATGTGCTTTTGTAATTTGTATTATTTTTTTTTAAATTTCTATTTAACTTTATTTTTTTATTTCAATTTTAGTTTTAGTCATTTTTGTACTTCAACTTAAACTTGTTTCAGTTAATTTGAATTTTAATTAAAGTTTTAGTCATTTTATTATGTGCTTTTGTAATTTGTATTATTTAAAAAAATTCTATTTAACTTTTTTATTTTTTATTTCAATTTTAGTTTTAGTTATTTTTGTACTTCAACTTAAACTTGTTTCAGTTAACGAAAACGATTTTTAATAGCTTTATTTTAAGTTAACAATAACAACACTGGCTGGAATACTCATGCAAAACCGATGAAAAAATGTTTGATGGCATTGGAATCTTATTTTAGTGTTATTAGAGTCTTATTTTAGTATTATTCATAGGCTATAATGTTATAGTATTTATTAATATTTCAAACTGACTTACTTTAGCCATTTTATTATGTGTTTTTGTCAAAGTATTTTGTTTGTTTTTTATTAGTTTACTTCTATTGACCTTTATTTTTCGTTATCAGTAACAGCACTGGCTTGTGTTTGTGTCTGTAGGGTTGAGGTCGTGGTGGAGCCGCTCATGGCTGTCTGGTCCTTCAGCCGTCACTGATAAATTAATCACCTCCTTTCCGTCCACGAGTTCAGTCGTACCAAACGCCACCAGAGACGGACCGGGCGACATTCAGACCAGTCGACCTGCACAGGACAGTCCGGCGACGACAGCTGATTGGGTCGTGGTGACTGAAATACCTGAGCAGAAATCCGAACCCCCTGAACCCAAAGTCTCCGTCTCGACCCAGAACTACTCCGGAGAGAGTCGAGTCCCGGAGACGGAGGGCAGCTCGTGGGGCGACACGTACCCGTCGTCCCAAACGCCGCTGACGATGAGCACTGGTTCCTTCTCCACCGCCGCACACGGACACGAGGCTCGTGGAGAAATCCAGTACAGACGCAGAAACAAACCCAAGAGACTCAACCAGAGCACAACGGAGATGATGGCGATCGCCGCCCAGAGCACGACGACTCCCTCCGTCCTGACGTCCGGCACTGGAGACACTGGGACGACCATCTCGACATCTGCAGGCGAGTCTCAGACGTCAAGCCTCATCACGACGGTCCCCAGCAGCGTAGAGCAGGATCTGAACAGCGCCGAGGCCGTCAGGAAGAACAGCTCCGCTGGAGAAGAAGGTACGATTTACTGCTTTCAAGCACAACTAATCTAACTCCTAGTATTCAGTAGGGTGATAAACAATAAACGAACACACTGAAACTCAAAGATCCAACCAAAATAAAAGTTTGGTTTAACTTGAAGAAATTATGACAGAAGTACATTACTATTGTATACTAAAATGTACTTATGCACTTATTTTAAAGGAATATCATGTAACCAAGATATTATTTCATCCATGTTTTGAATTATACAGTTCTGTTGTGCAGTGCCTTATTTGACTCAAAATAAAAATGCAATGTTTTGTTGTAATTTAATTGTTATATTTGATTAATTTGATTTAATTGTATTAATATAAAAAAGTGTTATTAATTAATTTCATTTGGCACAATTTTTGATTAATTTGTATTCAGTCATAAAACACAGAACCCAGAAAAAAACATGAAAAAATAAAAATGCTAAGTTTTGTTGTATATAAATTATATTTTCATTTGATTACATTTTTAAAGATTGATTAAATTGTTTTATTAATTGTGTTTATATATCAAAAAGTTTTATTAATTCATTTCATTAGACATAATTTTTGATAAATTTGTATTAAATCATAAAAAACAGAATCTAGAAAAAAAGAAAAGAAAAAAGAAAAGTGCAGTGTTTTTTTGTAAATTAATTGTTATATTTTTTTAAACAGTATTTATATTATTTATATTATATGCATACTTAAACAGTTTTATTAATTTTATTAATATAATTTTTTTATGAATTCTTTCATTAGACACGTAGACATATTTGATAAATTTGTATTAAATCATAAAACACACAATAATAAAAAAAAAAAAAATGTGATGTTTTGTTGTAAATTAATTGTTTTACATTTTAAAAGATTGATTAATTTTTTTAATTAATTTTATTTAAGTTATTCTAAATATATGTAAGGTTTGCATATACTGTATTCAAGAAAAATTCTAATAAATAAAGTTATAAAAAAGTTATTATAAATATTAATTAATTTAATTAGACACATTTTTAATAAATT
>NW_015549681.1:366784-367811 GCF_001515605.1 Sinocyclocheilus anshuiensis | reverse complement strand
CTCATACAGTGATTTTAAAAGATCAAAATCAGAATATACACCTTATTGATGATGCATATTATATAAATAAAAGATGAAGAACCCGGAATATGAACGCAATGTGCTAAACTGTATTAAATTGTATTAAGTACTTTATTTATAATGGTTTTCTATGGGAAAAAACTTAACGTGACAATTTGCACATTGCGTTCATATTCTGTGTTCATCTGCTTGCTTGTATATAATATGTTTTATTAATAAGATGAATACTGAATTTGGTTTTAATACATTCTGCCATATTAAGCATTTCTTTAGAATGGTTTTCTATGGGAAAATGCTGCCATATAAAATTCCATGTAATTGCCTAAATTGCAATGGAAATACCGAAACTTCTTGCCAAATTCTCTTAAAGATCTGACATGAATGGTGTCAAACACTGTTTATAACCCTTAAATGGTGCTAAGAACTGTGTATTTCAAGTTGAACAGCTAATGCACAAGTGCAGAGTAGAGCAAAAGCTGAATGCAAGCTTAAAAGTAAGCATCAGACTGATTGGCTGTTGTATTTCGAAGGCGGGACTTCCAGTTTCTCCCATTCATTGCAGTTGCTGGTGGTCCGTCTCAGTTTTATACAGTCTGTTGATAAGAAAGATATTTTTAATAATCTGTGAATCAGATGTGGCAGGTGGGTGGACACAAGAGACTCTTGTTGGCTTTGATGATGTGAAAGCTCACCCAAATGAATATTCATATTGGTTTCATGAATATTAATGAGTGCCGCTCCCACAGATTTGCTTATAATAGTGAGAGCTGTTAATATATATATTTTTCAATAAAATATGATATTAGATATAAGAATATTATAAAATAAGTATAATATTTATCTCCAAAAAAAAAAGAAAATGAAGTCATAATGATTTATATTATACTACTATAAATAAAATGTAATATATATGTGTATTTAGTATAAATGTAATACCTGTATATTATGATACGATATATATATATTTCATTTGATATGTTAGGGATAATCAACGGTTTGCTGTGCA
>NW_015549681.1:347352-366556 GCF_001515605.1 Sinocyclocheilus anshuiensis | reverse complement strand
TAATATTCTCATACAGTGATTTTAAAAGATCAAAATCAGAATATACACCTTATTGATGATGCATATTATATAAATAAAAGATGAAGAACCCGGAATATGAACGCAATGTGCTAAACTGTATTAAATTGTATTAAGTACTTTATTTATAATGGTTTTCTATGGGAAAAAACTTAACGTGACAATTTGCACATTGCGTTCATATTCTGTGTTCATCTGCTTGCTTGTATATAATATGTTTTATTAATAAGATGAATACTGAATTTGGTTTTAATACATTCTGCCATATTAAGCATTTCTTTAGAATGGTTTTCTATGGGAAAATGCTGCCATATAAAATTCCATGTAATTGCCTAAATTGCAATGGAAATACCGAAACTTCCTGCCAAATTCTCTTAAAGATCTGACATGAATGGTGTCAAACACTGTTTATAACCCTTAAATGGTGCTAAGAACTGTGTATTTCAAGTTGAACAGCTAATGCACAAGTGCAGAGTAGAGCAAAAGCTGAATGCAAGCTTAAAAGTAAGCATCAGACTGATTGGCTGTTGTATTTCGAAGGCGGGACTTCCAGTTTCTCCCATTCATTGCAGTTGCTGGTGGTCCGTCTCAGTTTTATACAGTCTGTTGATAAGAAAGATATTTTTAATAATCTGTGAATCAGATGTGGCAGGTGGGTGGACACAAGAGACTCTTGTTGGCTTTGATGATGTGAAAGCTCACCCAAATGAATATTCATATTGGTTTCATGAATATTAATGAGTGCCGCTCCCACAGATTTGCTTATAATAGTGAGAGCTGTTATCGTGAAGAGGCTTATGGCCGGTTAGGGATATTTGGATGTGAAGATGGATGTTGGTGAGACAAAAAATAGATTCCACAGCAGTTCTGCTGATTGTCTGGCATAGCAACCAAACCATGATAATTAGTGAGGACATGGGAGATAATTATTACTTTTCAATGACTCGTGGCATGATGTGTCTGCTTCACTTTCTCATGAATCATTTAAAAAGTGCCAGGAGACAATATAAAACTTACATTTGCATTGTTGTGGACTGTAGGCCAATGATGAACTTTTGTTCATTGATATGAAATAAAACAAACTATATATTGACTAATCTAGATGATACACAGTCTACGTCTATTCAATCACTAGTCTGCCACAATATTTTACATTTATGGATTTTACCAGAAAATATTGACATGTGCTTTTATTTGTAATGTAATTTGATCTATTAATGAGCACATCATGTAATTTGATTAAATGTTTTTCATTGATTTACAGCCTTCGAACATAGTATAATATATAATGATTAATATAAGTATAATATTAAAAAATATAATGTATAGTATAAATATAAATATTATATGTAATTATAACCATGTGTAATTATAGTATAAATATAATATATAATGATTCATATAAATTAAGCATTAAATATATAATTTAATATATTTCTCATTTTATATATATTTTAATTAACGCTATATATATATATTCTCTCTCTCTATATATATATACCATGGTCTGTCTGAATACTCTATTCTGATTGGCTGGCAGGTATGCATTAAGTAAGGGATAATGCACGGCTAGCTGTGCATTATCCCGCTTATACCATGGTTATTTGCCAGCATTGACAACTTAAAGCTGTTTATGATGTTTGCAGCGCAATATTTAACCGGAAGAGTAAAAATTACGGTTATTTTCGTCAGTTACGGCTCATTAGCTGTAGCATTCTGCCCGCTTCAAATCAGACACAGAGATGAAATAGTGCGGTAAGACCACATTTATTTGAATGAACTATAGCATTTATCTGAATTAATTATCGATCGATGTATCGAGAGATAGAGAGATGACAGTTGTGTGTGTGACCTGTGTCAGCGCGTCTCTCTCTACAAACAATGAAGCTGTTTAGTTACTTCGATTTTACCTTGCTGTGTGTGTGTGTGTGTGTGTGTGTGTGTGTGTGTGTGCATCAATTAAAGCAGCGCATTCATATAAAACAGTGAATAAACTGACTTGGAACTACCTGTGCATTATGTAGGGGATAATGTACATCCAGCCGGTTGTTATCGCAGAATAACTCCCGACAGGGTGATCACGACACTAAGCGGAGGGGTCTTGTATCACCCTGAAGGGGGTTATTCAGCGATAACAACCGGCTGGATGTACATTATCCCGCTTATTACACAGCTACTTGCCACATAAGTAAATAATTAGACATGAAATATTGATTTGAGTTGAAATATTTGAACGCAAAGCTTCTGTGAAGAAAGTAGTTGCTAGCAAGTGGCAAGTTCAAACTAGATGGAAATTTAAGGGATACGGTGCAGTCATACCACTTATTGCACAACATTTCACCACATAAATAATTTAGGCGATAAAAGATATTGATTTAAGACTAAACTCATTTAAAATCTTATCAGTTTGATAGTTATCTTATAATCAATTAAAGTGTACATAACAATTGTCGCAAAATGGCAGCAGCTTTTTTTGTATGAAACGAGAGAGCGAGTCCACGATACCAGGATGACATAATTAAATAATTGTTTTAAGACGAAAATGTTTTAAAATCTTACCAGTTTGTTAGTTATCTTATAATCCATTACAGCGTACAAAACTATCGTCGCAGAATGGCAGCAGCTGCGTTTGTATGAAACGAGAGAGCGAGTCCGCGAGACCAGGATGACATAATGATATAATTCTACACAATTTTGAATTGAGTTATAATATTTTAATAGCTAAACAAAAGCAAAGCTTCCACCAAGAAAAAACAGTTCCTAGCAAGAGTACAGTGCCGACTTCAGTTACCCGGATGAGCCTGTGTTATTAGTTTTTACCGGTTGTTATCGAGGGATAAAACACCTCGGAATGTCACGACTGACCAATCAGAATCAAGTATTCTACAGAGCTGTGTAATAAACGGTTTTAATGCATACCTGCCAACCAATCAGAATCGAGTATTCAGACAGACCATGGAATATATATATTATGTTATGTTATGTTATATAAGAATATAATTAAGTATATTATTTATCTCCAAAAAAATGGTAGGGAGATTTTGGACATCTCTGAACTATTGAAAATAATCTTAAGTAATGGTTCTAAGTATCACATTGCTGCATTAATTCAGTGTTGTAAATTCAGTGTATGTTTAGGATTGTGTGTGTGTGTGTGTGTGTGTGTATATGTTTTTCTATACTGGTGGGGACTTAAACCTCATAGGGACTTGAGTTGTCTGTAAAAATGCCAGTAGTTTTCTGTGAGGGGTAGGTTTAGGTGTAGGGTGATAGAATATGGTTTATGCAGTATAAAAACCATTACGCCTATGGAGAGTCCCCACAAGGATAGTGAACCAGACATAACTGGCTTTTTCACCTCAGACAGACAGCAAGGGTTCGGACCAGAGCCATCACATCCATGAGGATGGATTTAGCTGCTGGTGTTATAAGCAGTGGGACTGACACAAACTGACGTCTCTGGCGTCTCCCGTCTGTCATCCTGCAGAAGGCCGGATCTGACCTTCAGTGTTACAGCAGCTGTCAATCACATGAGGCCTGTGGGCTGTACTGATTGACACGAGGGATGTGGAGGAAACACGCTCACATCTGTAGCACCAACAGTTACACACCAGTGTTTTAATACGTGTTTTTGATCAGATCACTAACTCCGACTCTGAGCAATAGTTAGTGATGCTTAACTAGTAATGAGACACATCATATCCAGCATTTTTTGGTCTGTTTCAGCTTGACTATAATAATAATAATAATAATAAGATTATTATTATTATTATTTAAAAACTGTAGTTGTTGTTGTTAATAATAATAATAATAATAATAAACCAAGCAATTAATATTATTATTATTAACTAACAAGTTATTTTTGTATTAAATATATTGTTATATAAATATAAGAATTATGTTTATAACAACAACAATAATAATTTATATTATTATTATTATTACTAAATAAAAATATTAAACAAATAAAAAAAGTTACCATTGTAATGTTTAACGGAAAGAGTATTTAAAGAAATAATATAATACTAATAATATAGTTTTTATCATTTTTTTTTTTTTTACTTGAAATAAAACAATTTATTTAAAATAGAAATATTTAACTTAAAATATTTTAAACATGAAAAAATATTAAAATAAATGTATTTCAGATAGTTACCGAGGCAACATTTCTCATTTTTCTTTAGTTAATAATGACTAAAGCACACACAAATTTAGTTAATTATTACTAATATATATATATATATATATATATTAAAAAAAGCTAATAAAGTACTAAAATAACTAAGGCTAAAACTTAAATAAAAATTAACATAATATATATATTTTAACAGTTAATGAAAAAGAGAAAAACATCCACAAATCTATTACCTAATTTAACTCAAATTAAAAGGAAAACGAAAAATATAAGAATAAAAATGAATAATTCCAAAAATATGAATAGAAACTATTATAGTATATCAGTGATACTAAAATAACACTGGTCTGAAGCTTACGATTTGTTATGATCAGTTTTATTTCGTAAGATCAACACAATTACTTCATGAGTATAAATACTGTATTTGTTGAAGTGTGATATTTTAATCTAAATAACAGGGTTTTTGTATTAATTATAAGCGGCGTGTTAGTAATATCTGAATATAAGTGTTTTGAGGAAGATTATGTGTGTCCTCCGCTGCTGCTGTTGTGATTTCAGCACACGGTGTGATAATTTGATGATGTGTAACTAAATTTGCAGCTGTGTAAACACTGAATTAAATCAGTCTGCCTGATGGGTAATTGTTTATCCTGATGCTGACATGATTATCACACTCTATTTTCTCTCTCATCATGCAATATTTGCATGTCGCTCTGTTAAAAATTACCTCGCACATTTGCAGTTGCCCTCTTAACCTCACAAAGCAATTATACAGTGTCGCGTCACATATAGTTCTCTGTGTATATCCCATCATGCCCTGCTGGTGTGACCTTAAGGATGTGGCTAATTTGCATTTGTGGCCAAAACACCCAACGAACCAATTAGGGCTGAAGCGATGGTTTGCTGCTGTAATGAATGGATGAGGGGGCGTGGCCTGCAGAGTGAGAGGATGATTGGCAGGTGCTCTCAGCACAGTTACCATGACAACAGAGCCTGAGTGCATCCAGGAGAAAAGTATTTATAAAGCCCTTCAATGTAAGAGACAGAGAGGAAAAGACAGGCTAACAGAGAGAAAGAAAAGAAATAGAATTAAACTGATAGTCCCGCTCTAAACTCACGCGACTGGTTGAGTGGCTCGTTAATTCACACAGAATTTCACGTTCAGTGATGTAAATGATAGTAACAGTGAACCGATCCTGGACTGTGACCTTTGTAAATTGTATTATTATAATATTTGGAGCTGTTTATGTTCAGTATTCCTGCAGAAAGACTCCCAGCGAAAATTCTGTCATCATTCCAAACCTGTGTGACTTCTGGAAAATTCTGGAGAATTCTGTGGAAAACAACATTTATTTTATTTTTTTTATGACAAACTTTTTAAATCAGTTTTAAAATGTGCACATCAATTTTGTTATCTGGAAAATAGCATACAAGCATATTTATGCATATAATGCAAAAAAACAGACACACACACACATATATAGTACATATAATACATTTTAAAATTAAAAAGTTAAATTAAATAATAAATATAAATAAATAAATATAAATATATAACAATATATAGCAAATGGCTGCAATATAACAAAGAGTGAAAAATTTAAGGGGGTCTGAATACTTTCCGTACCCACTGTATACATATACATATACATATACACACACACACACACACATTTTAAAATTTAAATATTTCAAATATATATATAGTATAATAATAAATATATTAAAATATATTTAAAAAAAATTATCGCAAAAGGGGAATGTGAAGGCCTGTTTGCTATGTGATTTTCTAAATCTATGCAAAAACAACAAAAGATGTTTTGATGAATATCTGAGTTGCTCTCTTCCATACAATGAAAGTGATTGGTCACCAGAGGCTGTCAATCTCCAAAAATGACAAAAAGCACCGTATAAATATCATAAAAATAGTCCAAATGCTATATTTCAGTCCTTGTGACGAGGTGCAGACTGAAATGTAACATTATTCACTCTAAATTTACAAAAAAAAATTTTTTTTTGCTCGACAAAAGACTTTTTCATCAGTTATTGTCGTTCTATGATAAAGAATAACTTAGATAATATAAACGCCTCCCTTTGTTTTCCTTGGAGGAAATAAGGTTTGGGTCAGCACGAGTAAATGATGACTGAATGTGTGGATGAACTGTCTTTAAACTTATAGCACGTACTGTATATGACCTTGATTCTGTGAACGGACTTTTTCTGCCTGCTGCGTCTTCGATTCTCTCTCTCTCTGTCTGTCTGTATATATATATATATATATAGTAAGGTGATATTGTCACAGCGCAGGTCAGCGGTGAAACTCATTCAGTGCTGTATTAGAATGAGCCCTTCTCTGAAACTCATTGCTGGAAACCTATTACAAGCCTCAATGATCACACACACACACACACACACACAGAGCTGAGGTGTGTGTGTGAGGCATAATGAAGAGAGACTCTAGAGAAAGCATAGTGTTGTGTGTTCAGACTGAATGTCATCAGAATGTCTGCTTCACTCTGCAGCTTATTCTGCTCAAGATCCGCCCACTTAAATTGACTGACATGGAAACTAACCAATCACAGCTCATCTTTCATGTGACATTTAGGAGTGAATCTAAAACTAATAGACCAGCATGCAACACGTCTGAAATAAAGTAAAACATTCCTCAATTCTTGGAAAATGCAAATAGACCTACATTTGCTGTCGCTCTATAAATGATAAATACTGATAGTTTCACTTTATTGGAATATATTCTTTACATGCAGATGTGACTTTTGAAAGATATTGAAGATCTTTGAAAGATCTCTTTTCAGATCCAATGATTACACTGCAAAAGTGTTTTTGTCTTGATGTAAACATTCTTAAAATAAGATACAGTTACTTGAGATGCAATATGACAAGCTATTAAGCTATTATTATTGTTTATACTTAAAACAAGAACAAATAATTTTTCTCTTTGAATTAAGTCAAATTTTCTGACCCCATTGGCGGATATTTGCTCTTGTTTTAAGCATAATTTTGATAATTTGTTCAGAAAACAAGACTTAATATTTTATGTCATTTTGATTAAATTTTGATTCTCAAGTAGATTGTTTTATGGATGTTTAGATATTTGCACTGGAAAACAAAAAATACTGAAATAATAAATGTTTTGCAGTATAGTTCTTCCTTAAAAGCATAATTGTAGCTGCCTGGAAACTTTTTAATATTTTTTATATTTGTATAATTTTATGTTTTTTATAATAATTCTATTTTAATATAAATATATTTGCATAATAATAATAATTATTATTATTATTACTAAATAAAGTATATTACTATTGTAATATTTGAAAAAAATAATGTATTTATAAAAAAATTATAATATACTAATAATAATTATCTTAATTGTCTTAATTTCATCATTTTCAAACATTACACCATTGAGATCTTAAAGCTTCTCTTTTTTGTTCATGTAGTGCATATATTTATTTGATAATCGCACTTAGCCATATTGCAATTTCGGTTTTATTTCGATTAATTTATTCATATCTCACACCTAAACAATAATTGCATTTAAATGTCTAAGCCAAGCATCACTGTTATTACTGCTGATATTAGTGTTTATGGCAGCGTGTTTTGCACCAGGTAAACGTTCAGATCTCGTTTCTGTCAGTAACTTGCCAGTGCTTTAATGTAAGACAGATGATGTTTGGAAAACTGGACTCATCTAGCAGGTTTTTGTCCCTGAACCTCGCTGACGTGTGTCTAAACTCTCATTAGGCCGTTCAGGACTCGCTGTGGATGTCTTTCAGAGGGTCACGTTTTTTTGCGAGTGTGTGCCAGCTTTATAATCACAGACAGATTGTGATGGATCACCTCCAGAGCGTCACTGACACCAGACTGTGTGTGTGTGTGTGTTTTCTGTTGTGCAGTGGACGACAGATGCAGCTGTCTGCACGGAGGGACGTGTCTTCCTCCCGGAGAGGGTTTCCGCTGCTTCTGTCCGCAGGGTTACGCAGGAGAGAGCTGTGAAATCGGTGAGCAAATCCAGAGTTTAAAGGAACAGTTCACCCAAAAAATTAAAATTTGCTGAACATTTACTCACCCTCAGGTTATCCAAGATGTAGATGAGTTTGTTTCTTCATCAGATTTGGAGAAATGTAGCATTGCATCAGTGTCTCAGCAATGGATGCTCTGCAGTGAATGGGTGCCGTCAGAATGAGAGTTCAAACAGTTGATAAAAACATCACAATAATCCACAGCACTCCAGTCCATCAGTTAATGTCTTAAGACAAAAGCTGAAACAAATCCATCATTAAGCCATTTTGGACTTTAAATCGTCGCTTCTGGCTAAAATATGAGTCCATAATCCATAATAGCGCTTCCTGCAGTGAAAAAGTGCATCTGTTTAGAGCTGTTTTGGCTTGTAAACAGTGCTGGATCTGTGCAGATTTCTCTCCTGATTCAGCATTAATTATGGATTATGGACTATTTTGGCCATCCATCTTTTGTCTTCTCCAGATGTTAGCTGATGGACTGGAGTGCTGTGGATTATTGTGATGTTTTTATCAGCTGTTTGGACTCTCATTCTGACGGCACCCATTCACTGCTGAGCAAGTGATGCAATGCTACATTTCTCCACATCTGATGAAGAAATAAACTCATCTACATCTTGAGCGTGAGGACATTTTCAGCTAATTTTCATTTTTGGGTGAACTATTCCTTCAAAACCCTTGACAGAAATGTGTTCCTGCACACACTAGCACAAGTGGATGTGTAATTTTTTTTTTACACGTGATAGTCAAAGTGTCAGTGGGGAATTTGTGTTTAATCTTGTCCATTTGCACTTTACTTGTTATAAAGAAGTGTAAAAAGAGAAGACTGCATGTTCTTAAGAAGTGTTTCTATCAAGAATAAAAAAAAAAGCCTGCAGTTTATCTTAACATCCCAAAACACACAAAAACAAGCATGAGTGCACAAGGATCCCATGTTTCCCAGGTCTTGGAAAACTTTAAAATTTTGATCGATTTTTTAGAACTGAAATTGTTTTTTTGTATCTCTTTAAAATGATTTAAAAGTCTTTCAGTAATCACTAATATCTGGAAGCGTTCTGAAAGTACATGAATCAAACATAAAAGGCCATAAAAAAATAATAAATGTTGAAGCTTTATATTTTAAAATCACACTCATGTCATAAAATCTGCATGTATAACTAGAAGAAAATGTTCAGCTTTGTTTCCGATGTTCCTCCAAAAATTCCTTAGGAGAAATAAACACAAATGATCATCCAGTACAGTCTTATTTTATTATTAATAGTATTTATTAATGTTTCGAATTAGCTTTTATTTTTATATTTTCAGTCTAGTTTCAGTTGTTTTTGCATTTTTAGCTTTATTTTATTTACATTTTAGTTGTAGAAATTTTAATACTTATTATAATACACATTTTTATTTGTTTTTTTTAATTTAAGTTATAATATTTGATGTATTCCTTTTATTTTTTAGCTTTATTACAATTACTGAAAAGTATTTTTATGGTTTTAGTATTAGTTAACAATAACCAGCAAGAGTTTAGATCTATAAAACGAATGCGGAGCAGCTTTTTCCAGTATTTTAGCAAATCATTGTTGAGATCTATTCTGAAACTCTAGATGAGACGCTCGTGAGCTCACTTTCTATCTGAGAAGCGGAAAACTTTCTCTGACTAAAGGCTGCATTTTTGACAAATCCAGTTATTGAGAAGGATTCTGTCCCAGCTGCCTTATAGGCAGAGGTCAATACTGAGGTCAGAGGTCAAGCAGTCCATCATGTGAGACACAAGGGTGGGCGTTTGGGGGTCAAAGGTCAGGGTTGAAGGTTGACAGGTTTATGTTGACCTCTTCACATTTACTGCAGTGTGTTCTGAGACAGAAACGACAACGATGAGATGAAGGTCAATGCTAATTCAGTTTGTGCTTTTATTATGACTAAATGATACATCTAATGGCCTTATAGACTAGCATGTTGGGTTGGTGACAAACGTTTCAGGTAGATATTTGAATATAATGGTTCATCCAGACCTTTACGACTGACTTTCGTTTTCAAGGAGATGACAGTCTTTCATTGATGTCTCCTTTCTGTTCAACAGAAGAAAGAAAGCAGAGAGTGAGGAGATGATGAGAGTGTTTTGTTCGTTTGTGTGTTTTCTTCTCTCTGAGGACGTATATGCTGTAGATTTGCAGTATGATTCGTGTTCATGACTGAGATGTGAGCAGAGCAGTGATAGGGAAACTCTTCAGAGGCTCATGGGCTCTTTCAGAGCGACTCGCGGCGAAACCATCTGCATAATCTATGAGCCGATTCAAATATTCATGAGGAGCAGAAGTACCTTGCGAGTCTTTAAGAAACAGAATATGACCTCAGTAGGTGCTTTTCCTTTTTTACTGATGAATGTTCACTTATTTAATGTGATATTTAGAGGCGAATCTTGCATTCAGTTTCTCAAAACATCCTGAGCTCCGAATACAGCCTTCCCATGATCCTCTGCTCGTCTGATATCCACAAAGCCTAAAAACTTCAAGAAGTTTATGAGCAGCAGTTTGGGACTTTGTGACTGACGCGTTACACAAACTTTTAAGTCTTTCTGCTTCGTCTTTTCAAGCTCCTCTGATGACAACTTTTTTGCAAGCCTGACAAACGCCGAGCCTCAGAAGTGTTTGCTATATTGGGAAACGTCTGCATTAATGTCCTATAAACTGCTGCTGGTGAGTAATCCTGTACGACCGTGAGCTGCAAAGCGCTTACACGGGCCTGTGACAGACGCTAAATGACTCTTCAGCACTCCACGTCTCTGTCGGCTCACTTTAACCTCCTGATATTACCGCTCTATGATCTACAGTCCTATGCCGTCTGTGAGGTTTGAAAGGGACGGTTTTTTTACATTTACTCACCCTCATGTTGCTTCAAACCTGCATGTCTTGAGTTCTTCTTCAGAGCTGCTCTTTTCCGTGCAGTGACGGTGATTTATTCTCTACGCTCTAAAAACAACATAAAATAGTCTTGACATGTGCACTTTATTCCAGTGCTGTTTTAGTACACTGAAAAAAAAATGTTTCATTCAACCAATTAAAAAAATGTAGGGTAATGATTCACATCTATATTTTTTAACTTGAGCCAATGAAAAATAACTTGCCCTAAACAATATTTTCTATGTTTATGAAAACTATACAAATACATTTCTTAAATGAGAATTTTTGTTTTGATTAAATCTATATTTTTTGTTTGGATCAAAAATAAAATTTAAATGAATTGACTTTCTTCAACAAGAAAAATATACTATGTGCCAGGTTTTATAAAATAGTTTTCATAGACATAGAAAATATTGTTTAGGGCAAGTTATTTATTTTTCATTGGCTCAAGTTAAAAAATATAGATGTGAATCATTACCCTACATTTTTTTTAATTGGATGAATGAAATTTTTTTTTTCAGTGTATCATTGATATACTTTTTTTATATTTTGTTTTCACTTAAATTTTAGTTAAAGTTTTAGTAGTGTTTTTGACATTTTTATTCGTTTTTTTTTTTTTTAAATATGTCTATTGTATTAATTAATTTTTATTTATTTTTCTTATTTGAGTTATTTTACTTAAGCTAAAACTAAATGAAAATGAGAAATATTGCCTTAGAAACTACAGTATAGCTGAAATAAAATACGTTTACGTTTTTTTTATATTTTATTATTTTAATATTTTATTATTTTTATTTCAAGTAACAAATGTTTATGGTTTTTGTTTTAGTTATGCTTTTAAAAACAACATTAAATAGTCTATGTGTGCATTATATTCCAGTGATGTTTTAGTATTATTGACATACTATTATAGTTTTTGTTTTGATTTTATTTTTAGATTTTCTGTTTTCACTTTATACACTATTGTATTCATTCATTTTTATTTATTTTACTTAGTTTTAGTTATTTTACTTAAACTAAAACTAAACGAAAATGAGAAATGTTGCCTTAGAAACTACAGTAGATGAAATAAAATAAGTTTTTATAAGTTTTTTTATTTTATTTTAGTTTACATTTATTTCAAGTAACACATTTTTTTTTTTATGTTTTTTGTTTTAGTTATGCTCTTAAAAACAACAATTACATGTTCAATCTGAAGGGTCCATTTTAGAGTCTCACATTGTCTTTATGTCCATACTAATGTCTATGGCCACATGTACCGATTGTAAATAGATACAAATATGAATATATTATAATTATATATAGACATATAAGATGATGTTTCTATTATGAATATATTGTTATAATCCATTGTAACCCGGATGCAGCTAACAAATTCTATAAGAGTTATAATAAAGATTTGTCTATCTACCTGAGATCAGTTGTGGCCTGGAGTGAATTTTCTTGCTTTGTGTGTGGGTGTGTGTGTGTGTGTGGGTGTGTGTGGGTGTGGGTGTGGGTGTGGGTGTTTGTGTGTGTGTAGGTGGGTGGGTGTGTGAGAGTGTGTGGGTGTGTGTGAGAACTGTTCTTTTAAGTCTTTACGAGCCAATCCTGAAATGATGGGTGTTGCTCGAGTCGGACCGTGAGCTCCAGATGAGACTCAGGAGAGTTTCTGACAGCGTCGGGCCTCAAAGGAGATTGTGGTTGAGTTAGAGTTTCATTCATCATGGATCGTGAGTGTCTTTCTTCATCAGGAGGCATCATATGATGCCTGTGGGAGTTTGTGTGGGCACGTTTTCAGAATTATCGGTTTCTCCTGGTTTTAATGAAATCTGACAGCACTGCTTGCTTCTGTAAACATTATGGCATCCTATTCATACAGTTTATTACTCTGAATGAGTGTAAATGTGTTGAGTGTTGGTTTTACCATGGTTAAGGAGGTTTACTGAACACCTGTTAACTGTGGTAAAGTAAGGTTTCTAATGAAACATTATAATAATTTAAGATTTTTTGAAAGAAATTAAGGCTTTTATTCCTCAAAGATGCATTAAATTGATCATAAGTGCCAGTAAAGACATTTATAATGTTACAAAAGATATCTATTTCAAATAAATGCAGTTCTTTTGAACTTTCTATTCATCTGTGAATCCTGAAAAATAAAATGTATCACAGTTTCCACAAAAATATTCAGCAGCGCAACTGTTTTCAACATTGATAATAATCAGAAATGTTTCTTGAGCAGCAAATCAGCATATTAGAATGATTTCTGAAGATCATGTGACACTGAAGACTGGAGTAATGATGCTGAAAATACAGCTTTGATCACAGAAATAAATTACATTTTAACAGATATTCACATAGAAAACAGCTAGTTTAAATTGTAAATTGTAACACTATTTCACAATTTTACTGTTTTTTTTTTTTTACAAATAAAAGCAGTCTTGGTGAGCAGAAGAGACTTCTTTCGTCTTACTGACCCCAAACTTTTGAATGGTAGTGGAACAGTAATGCTTTAAAACATGAATTGCGTTTTGTGTAGTTACACTATAAACAGACCAGCATTATAATGATGTAAATAAAGATAGCAGATTAATTAAAAATGAAGATTAAAGAACTAGCGCCATCCCTATTATACTTATGTAAATTATGACATACAGCAGATTTTCCAATCACAATTTTCAGTGACCAGCGGTCTGACCTGATGGTCAGTGAGCATTATGGGTAATTAAAACATCCTGCAGCACATATATGAATGAATTTAGTGTGTAATATTACATTATTGTGTAATGAAAAAGAATGTATGAATTTCCCTAGTGTCTGTGTCATTATATATATGATGATTTTTCATGTGTTTTTGTCATTTTTATTAGTTTTTAGGTTAGATTAGTTTTTTGTTATTTATATATAGCTGCTTTAATTTATTTTTATTTAAGTTATTAGCCAAGTTATTAGCTTTTCTAATTGTAGTAATTTTTATTAAATTCATTTTTTTACTTTTAAGTTTACTTTTTTTTTTTAGACTTTTTATCTGATATTTATATTTCATTTTATTTCAGTTACCAAAAAGTGTGTGTTTTTTTTATAGTTTTACTTTACAATAACACAAAATGGGTTTGTATATGAATATACATATGTATGTAGATGTTTTCTGAAGTCCGTGTTTTTACAGAGAAAAGACCCAAGTAATCTTAATGTGTATAATTTATTTCTACTAGGGAACTTTGGGAGAAACATCTGAGAGCAAGTTAATATTTAAATAGAAGTGCTGAGAAGTAGTTTTGCTGTGGGACACAGAGAGACTCCTGAGTGATGCTTTCTAACTCTGTGACGATTGTTGTTTCAGATGTGGATGACTGTCAGTCGAACCCCTGTGAGAACGGCGGCACCTGTATCGATAAAGAGGACTCGTTTGTGTGTCTCTGTTTGCCGAGTTACAGCGGAGACCGATGTGAGAGAGGTGAGATGCCCGAGCCTGAACATGAGCTCAGAAACATGTGCAAACATCCCTCTATCCGATGCTTTCCTGCAACCCGACTCATATTCCACTCAAATGAAAGCCGTTCCCTGCTGGGAAATCCCTCTTAAGGCAGCCTAAAGGTGCTGGAAGTGATGCTTGTGGAGCAGCACACATGAAATATCTCGAGTACCAGTGAAATCAGTGGCTCTGTGACGGTCCTAAGGAGAAAAAGGGAGTGGCCCAGCCTATTTTAGCCAATCAGAAACACTCATTGCCCGTCAGCCGTTGTGATGGTTATCCTTGTTGTAAAGCTTCACTCACCAAGCTGGTTTCCACTGGTCATGCTGGTTTTAGAAGGGTTTTAGGCACTTTTTAACTGGTCAAAGTGGGAGATTTCAGAAACACGTTCACTGCATAAATTCTATTTGTATGCCAAAGTCTATTTTATTTGCTAATATTACTTGCTTTACTGTGCATTCTTTTACTTTATTTGACTTAGTTTTGCATCATTTCTAATTCTTCGGAGATATGCATATATGATATATACAAGTACATGAAGCTGATAAATGATGCATACAATAAAGTATACAAAACTTCAGTGAAATTAAAAGGGAATTGAAGCTGTTTACTCTGATCCAAGCCTCTAATGGCCATAGACATCACTACTTCTTTTACTTTATTTCATGAAATTAATATATTGCATATGCAAGATGCAAATTTACTAAATTAATGTATTGCATGTATAGTATGAAATATCTTGCATATGCATATTTGCATTGTGCAAAAATAAGTCAAATTAATATATTGTATATGCATATTTGTAATATCTACAGAGGACAAAACTCCATAGCTGGTTGTCAGGAGGATATACATGTAGTAATTTTTGTGCGCATATATTGCATATGTATATTTGCATTGTGCAAAATAGTCAAATTAATATATTGCAATATGCAATTAAATCGTGGAAATATTCAATATTCACAATGTGCAAAAATCTGTCAAATTAATATTAAATTGCAAATGCAATACATAGTATTAACTTGCATAAATTGCATATGCATATTTGCTTTGTGCATAAATAATTCAAATTAATATATTGCAAATGCAATGTGCAGTAATAGCTTGCATATATTCCATTTGCATATTGACAAAATCTCAGAAAATCAGTGAAATTCAAATTATTGACAAAATCACAGAAAATCTGTGAAATTAATAAATTGCTTATGTCGTATGCAGTTATATCTTGCATAAATTGCGTATGCATATTTGCACTGTGCAAAAATCTAATTAATATATTACTTATGCAATATGCTAATTTTTTTTTTTGAATATATTGCACATGCAAATTTGCATATAATTGCATATACATATTTGTATCGTGCAAAAATCTGTCTAATTATTATTGCATATGTAATAATATCTTGCAAATATCGAAACATGTAGTAATTTTTGTGCGCATATATTGCATATGTATATTTGCATTGTGCAAAATAGTCAAATTAATATATTGCAATATGCAATTAAATCGTGGAAATATTCAATATTCACAATGTGCAAAAATCTGTCAAATTAATATTAAATTGCAAATGCAATACATAGTATTAACTTGCATAAATTGCATATGCATATTTGCTTTGTGCATAAATAATTCAAATTAATATATTGCAAATGCAATGTGCAGTAATAGCTTGCATATATTCCATTTGCATATTGACAAAATCTCAGAAAATCTGTGAAATTCAAATTATTGACAAAATCACAGAAAATCTGTGAAATTAATAAATTGCTTATGTCGTATGCAGTTATATCTTGCATAAATTGCGTATGCATATTTGCACTGTGCAAAAATCTAATTAATATATTACTTATGCAATATGCTAATTTTTTTTGAATATATTGCACATGCAAATTTGCATATAATTGCATATACATATTTGTATCGTGCACAAATCTGTCAGATTATTATTGCATATGTAATAATATCTTGCAAATATCGAATATTCACAATGTTCAAAAATCTTTCAAATTAATATTATTTTCCATATGCAATATGCAGTAATGTCTAATTCGCATTGTGCAAAAATCGGTCAAATAAGTAAAATAGCAATGTGAATGGAGTCAGCTAGTAATATTAGCAAAGAAAACAAACGATGTCGAGTCCAGCGAGTTCTGCCAGGTCTTTTCATTCCTCTCATTAGTGTTTTACATTGTTTGTCGGCGTCTCAAAGGTGTGGTGTGCATGCTTCATTATGTTGACCACTCTCTCTCTCTTTGTAACACATTGTGGCACTAATCTCAGTGGTTTTGCAGACTCATAAGCATCCGCTCGCCCTCCTCTGAGTCCCATGGTGACAGCGACTCTAACGATGATGCATTACTGCTAATAATGCTGTTGGCTGATGGCACAGAACTGGACTTCACACGAGTGTGATGTCACAGCGCTGTATCAGACGCATTATTGTGTGTGTATTTAGAAGATGCTTCATCATAGTTATGCTGCTGTAGAGATTTAGATAGCGTCTGTAGCTGATGGATATTCATTTCACAGTCCATTGCATGTTCGTGTTTAATCTGAGATGTTTCCAATAGAGCACAACAGTGACTGTTCAGCCGTCTTGCTCGGGAAGTATTTTTCATTAACTTTCTGAATATGCATTTCTTAAAGTTTTTCAATGAAGTGTTGTTGAACCAGTTTGAACATACAGGCATGGGTTCTTTAAAGTCTTAAATTTAAAAATGTGAGCCGTAGACTTCACTTCCCCCTTTACTTTATGGCCAAAGTTAATATATTGCATTTGCAGTATGCAAGTTTATCAAGTGAACATATTGCATATCCAGTAATACCTTGCATATATTGCATATGCATATTCACACCTATTTAAATAAGCAGCTGGAAGAATTAAAGCATAGGCATTTCAAAATAAGAGTCCCTGTGTATTTCGGGCTTTTTTATAATTAAAAGTCCTGCATTATGCATAATTGTTTTCTGGTTATTATTGGTATTTTAAAAGCAATGCACTATATCTGTACAAACAGTATTGTTGCTTTTTTTCATTATACCGTATTATTGTGTGTACACTGAAAAAATGGTGTAGGATTTTGTAGAAATTGCTAGTCAAATTCACAAATTATTACAAATAATGCAAGTAACATGAAATTTTGAAGTAATAAAAAACTAAAATAATATTTTCTTGTTCATTTTACTCCAATAATCTTTGTTTTATTTACAACTTTTTTTACAGTCTACATTGACACTATATATTTGTCAGTTTCATGTCTCTCATATGACTCCACACTCCAATCATTTACACTCATATCAATGTTTCATTTCCATTTATTTATTTCATAAGTATCCATTTAATAAGCAGGATAATGTTCAGTCAGCTGGTCATTATCACAAAATAAACCCCTTCAGGGCGTTTATTTTACAGTAATGACAGGCTGATTGTACATTACCCCTCATTCATTATCCACACTCATTGGACCTTGGTGTTCAGTGTTTCTTCTGCCCCTCCACTGATAGAGACTTAATTACATCTGTGTGCTGCTTTAATAGCAGGTCTCTGGTGGCCTTCATTCAGATTTAACCACAGAACACACACACACACACACACACACACACTCGAGCGGTTATATGATGCCTCTTAACTAACCCGCCAGGTAGACAGAGTTTTCAGGGTTTTTTAATGTTTTGATGAAGGTTAATCTGATGAAGCCGCAGAAACACTAGCACAGAGAGAGATTATGGGAATTTAGGATAATAAACTGAATTGATTCATGCATATGAAAAAATTCCTGATGCTCGTTCTGAATAAAGTATGTTGGCAATATTTTATTATTCTATTATCATTGATATACTATAGTTTTTATTAATATTTAGATTTTTTAAAATGTATATTTTCTGTTTTCATTTGAATTTTAGTTAAAGTTTTTTCTCAGAATTGCAAGAAATAAACAATTCTTTCATGCAATTTTGAGTTTACATGTTGCTATTCTGCTTTTTTCCCCCTCTGAATTCTGAGATTACATCTCTTTATATTTACATTCTTTATCTCAATTCAGATGTTTTATTTTTTTATTTAATTAATAATATTACATTTTGAGAGATAAACTTGGAATTGCAAGATAGAAACTCAGAATTGCAAAAAAAAAAAAAAAGTCTAAATTGTGAGATAAGAAGTTGCTATTTACTTTGTTTGTTTGTTTTATCTTGTGGCTGAAACAAGCTTCCATATGTTTTAGTCCCTAAAGTAAAACTAAATTAAATGAGAAATGTTGATTCTTCTATATTTTATTTAAGTTAATATTTATTTTATTTCAAGTAACACTTTTTAAGTTTTAGTTTTAGTTTTAATTAACTATAATAACCCTGCCAGTGATGTCTTTTTCTGTCTCCAGACACAGAGGGCTGTGAACACGGCTGGAAGAAGTTTCACGGTCACTGCTACCGTCTGTTTCCTCGCAGACACACCTGGGAGGATGCAGAGAAAGACTGCAGGGAACACAGCAGTCACCTGACCAGCATCACTTCCTCCATGGAGCAGGACTTCCTTAACGGTCCGTCTCAAGCTGCAGAGCTTAGATTAAAAATAAATAAATAAATAAATAAATAAAAAATATATATATATATATATATATATATATGTGCATTAATCTTTCTCCTGTCAAAGTGTAGCATGTGCTATAT
>NW_015549681.1:343861-347300 GCF_001515605.1 Sinocyclocheilus anshuiensis | reverse complement strand
ATAAAGAATTAATAAAAATAATACATTATATATATATATATATATATATATATATATATATACACACACAAACACAGTATATATATATATATATGTCAAAACACAGAATATTAACGCAAATGTCATTGAATGTAAAAAAAAATATAAACTTTTGCAACTTTCACATTTTACAAGCATAGTACAAGCAGTTTGTGAGTTGGTGAAAAGCTAATAATTAAATAAATTTTTTTTAAATAAAATAATTTTAAAATAATCAAAATAAAATGCTTGCTCAAAAAAGAAGAAATATTTTGTTTACCTCCATTAACTGACATCAGAGAAGCATATGAATGTGTTATTAAATTATTGAAATATTAACTTAAAATCTCAGGGGGACTTCAGATATTTTTACTGGATGCAGGAAAGATTTACATGGGAAACTTGTTTTTCATCATCTTTCTGTGGTCCATCAGGTCTGGGTCATGAGAACGTTTGGATCGGTTTGAATGATCGCACAGTGGAAGAGGATTTCCAGTGGACTGATGGGATGGATGTTGTGAGTCATTTTTCAAATATGAATTCGTCCCAAATAAACACCCCTTGAACCTTCAACTGCAGACTGTGAAGAAACTGACAGTGTTTACATGGTCTGCAATAATCTGACAGATCCCATGTGGTTTATTTATTCCATTCAGATTTCCGTGCACGTTCTTACTCCAGATTGCTTCATTTGTAATAATTTGACATTGTCTGTTCCTCTCACAGGTGTATGAGAACTGGCGTGAGAATCAGCCGGATAACTTCTTCGCGGGCGGAGAGGATTGTGTGGTGATGATCACTAGAGAGGACGGCAAATGGAACGACGTGCCCTGCAACTACAATCTACCTTACGTCTGCAAGAAAGGAACCGGTGAGACACTGTTTGAGCATACGTCAATAGATTTTTTATTTTTTTTGGAAGAAATTAATACTTATTTGAAGACTGGAGTAATGATGCTGAAAATACAGCTGCGCATCACAGAAATAAATTACAGTTTAAGATATTCACATAGAAAACAGCTATTTTAAATTAATAAAATAATTAAGTAATAATATAAGTAATAATATTTCACAATAATACTGATTTTACTGTATTTTTGATCAAATAAATGCAGCCTTGGTGAACTCCCCAATCTTAAAGTGTGTGTGAGTAAATATATGTTTTTGCTTTTTTTTTTTTTTTTTAAAGGCCTTACAAAGTGACGCCAATAAATGTTGCATGCACTGCAATATATCTTCCTCAGAATTTGTTTTATATTTGCTTGCAGATGTAAAATGATGCAGAATTAAAATATCTTGGAAAATCTGAACAAAATTAATTGAGTTTATGTTTAAAACAAAAACAAATATCTGTCAGTAGTGTTTGAAAATGTATTTCCCCTTTGAATGAAGTTGGTTTTTCTGAGCCCATTTGCAGATTTATTTCAGTTCTTTTTTTAATCCTAAACTCAATTTTGATCAATTTCATCGTAAACAAGACCTCTTCTGTCATTTTGCTTCTCATGTAAATGAATCACGATTTAAAATACTTTAGAGATTTGCACCGGAAAATGTCAAAAGTACTGAGGTAGAACAGCACTTTTTTGTGTTCCCTTTAATTTATTCCTTACATTTTCTTGACTTGGTCTTAAACGTGCATAAACCCTGTACATAAAAAGTTGAGTTTGCAGTCAATAATGTTTTCTGACCCTTTAAAGCTTTAATGCATCGTCCAACACTCACTTCACTGACACACACCTCAGAACGGAGCACGTTTTCCAGTTTAAGTGGTTATCGATGTGTGTGTGAGTGTGTGTGTGTGTGTGTGTGTGTGAGCTGCACTTAATAAACTGCACGAACATCTCAATGTAACATTGACTGTCATCTTCTGTATCAGTTTCGCTCTCGACAGTAACACAGATTAAATGATTTGTCCATTGATTCCTCAAACACTAACACAGAGAGTGAAGTCAGTGTGTTCAGTTCTCATCGCTCTAAAGGCGAAATGCTTGCGTGCAGCACGTCGGTCCTGATTCATCGGGTATGTGTGGCATTTCAGTGGAGAGACGTCTTTCAGTCCTCCACACAACAGGGTCTCAGTTTTTAGGGTGTGAGTATTCAGACCCCATTGAGAAGGGCTCAGATTGTGGATTTAAGCTCTGTGCTCTGCACTACATTTCCCACGATCCCGTCCTTTGTGGCACGTCCAGGATCTCTCGCGGTTTTCTGTGGCTGCGACGGCAGAGGACAGATTTACAGCCTGCCTATGGAAATCAGGCTCATTGTCTGGAGACAGAGCGTTTGTGCCAGGACTTCAGAATTTCACTTCATTTCAATTGAAAAGGTTAACGTTTAAGAAAATTGAATTTTCCCTCCCGGAACCTGAAGTATTTAGATTTGTGTTCAAAAATAAAGGTTTATCAGTGATTGATTGTGTTTGTGTCAATTTGACCCACATTCAAAACATCTTGAAACTCTGGTGAAACTGTTTCTTATTGAAAATTTTTGCATTTTTCTTATTTAGGTTCATGAATGTGAATGGTTTTAATCATGCTCTTAAAGGGATAGTTCACCCAAAAATGAAAATGACCCCATGATTTACTCACCCTCAAGCCATCCTAGGTGTATATGACTTTCTTCTTTCAGAGCAGGGGTGCCGAACTCAGTTCCTGGAGGGCCGGAGCCCTGCAGAGTTTAGATCCAACCCTAATTAAATACACCTGATCCATCTAATCAAGTTTGAAAACTACATGGTATGTGTGTTGGAGCTAGACTCTGCAGGGCTGCGGCCCTCTAGGAACGGAGTTTGACACCCCTGTTTCAGACAAATGCAATCTGAGTTATATTAAAAATGTCCTGCTCTTCCAAGCTTTATAATGGCAGTGAATGGGGGTCCAGATTTTGAAGCAAAATAAAGTGCATCCATCCATCATATCAGATTTGAAGGATTTTCAGGATCAGTTCAATTAGACAAACGCTGATCGTTTATGATGTATGATATGCAGTGTTGAGGGTAACGCATTACAAGTAACGCGAGTTACGTAATCAGATTACTTTTTTCAAGTAACTAGTAAAGTAACGCATTACTTTTTAATTTACAAGAGAATATCTGAGTTACTTTTTCAAATAAGTAACACAAGTTACTTTTTTTTCCAATTTATTGATTGTTGAGAGAAATCAGAAGATGTTACTGTAGTTATAAAATAAATATGAATATGCATTAATTCATCTCACAAAAAAAAAAACAGATTCAGTATTCCTCAAAATGAATATGAATATGATAACTCAGAATATGACTCAAACCTGCAATAATTAAATGTTAAACAACACAAATATGCTTTATGTATTTAATCCCATTCTATTAACCAATGTCTTTGCTTCTGACCTTCGATGATACAGTTCAACCATACTAATAAGCAAAAATTACACAAGATAAACTAAC